>NC_143549.1:71215000-71232500 GCF_054136105.1 Typopeltis vanoorti | reverse complement strand
TATCACACGTATCGGGTCAAACCGAAGTAGAGAGTTACCAGTAACCTGTGGAGTGCCACAGGGAGCTATACTCTCCCAAACTCTATACAACATTTACACGCACGATATTAATCAGCTACCCCTCAAATGTAAGATACTCCAATACGCAGACGATACAGCTATAATATCCATCCATAATAACGCAAGCATAGCCCAAACAAATATGCAACATGATATAAATCTGATCACAGACTGGCTCACAAAAAACTCCATACACCTAAACTCAGATAAGACAAAATTAATGATATATAGAATTCCACTGACTCGACCAGTTGATAACAAATATGTAACCGTCCAACATCCACCCTCCATCATAAAAAACACACAGAAAACCACTACAATCACTCAGATCGAAACAATACGATATGGAATTTACTTCGATGCAGATATGAACTGGAATAACATTTTAACATTTTATTATGTCTAAGATAAATTACATAAACCATCTACACAACAAACTCCGAACAATAACTGGCAAACTCTACAGGTTAAAAGACAGTTCCCACACACCTAAAAACACTAATATACAAAGCACTATGCCAAAATATACTAAGATACGCTATAACAACGTATGCTTTCTGTACACCCTACAAACTAAATAGATTAATGTCGTTACAGTACAAAATGATAAAACTGATATTTTGGGAACAAAGAGACAATAACGACTTTATATACACTGCAATGTCAGACACAAAATACTGAAAGCAAAACATTTATGCCACTATGCAGCTTTGTTAAAACATTATTTCGATGCAAACTACAGGACAGTCAGAAATACATACCGTATAACAAGACCTCAGACAACTAATTATATCACATAAATACAATAATCACTACGGAAAGGCCACGCGAAACTTCTACATCCCAGACATGATAAACAAATTACCTTTTGAATACAGAAACCTTACAAACTACAGTAGCCTGAAAAGAGCTCTAAGGACATACTATGCGTGTGTGTGTGTGTGTTTGTGCGCGAATTTCTCAATCATAGATTTTGTAGCTTCCCAACACAGTAAACAAAGCAATAAATAATAACCAACTGGTGTCATCCTCAGATAAGCTTTACAAATAAGCTTCGAGGATGAAAGCTGAGAAATTATCTCATCCAAGACAAAAAAAAAGAAAAGAAAAAAAAAAGGTATGTATCATATGTAACCAAATGCATGTAAAGTACATATCACATGAAAACCAATGTATGTAATGTATGTATTATATGTAAACAAATGTACGTAATGTAAGTATCATATGTAAACAAATGTAAGTAATGTTGTATCATATATAATGAAATGTATGTAATGTATGTAATAATTGTAACAAATGTATGTAATGTAATAAAAAAATGTAAAAAAAATTATTATTAATATTATTATTATTATTTGTTGTTAATTTTGAAATATAAACGTAATAGATAAAATGGAGAAAAAAAAACTAGTATATATATTTATTCAAATTTAATCCATAACGAATATTGCAAAATGAAAGAGATTATAGCATATTATATTAATCATTGTAAATATGTATGTGAAAAAACGTAAAAGACAGTGTTATTATTAATAAAAAATATTATTAATATAATTTTCAATTTAAAAATAGCATTGTGAAACAGTGAAGCGAATCCATTCAGCATTCCCTGCTGATACCAAAAAATAAACTATGAATATAATTTGAGAATTAATTGAACTGCAGATGAAAATATAAATGTAAATGACAAAATGCTGAAAAAAATTAGGTATATTTATCTAAAAAATTATTCCACAACCAATATCATTAATATGAAAAATCTCTCTCTCTCTCTCTCTTAACACATGAAATGAATAATTGTAAATATGTATGGAAAAATGGAAAATACATTGTTAGTTATTAATATTTATGTATTTAAATAAGATATTCACTTAACATTAAATACTGAATATTTATAGTGAACAAAAATGTAATAGTAATACTTCAATTGTATTTTTGTAAATATTTTGTGTATATGAAGAGGATAATAAACTTTGTCAAAAAATTATTATTATATTATTATTGGAATATATTAAGTGTCTAAACACTTCTGTTGATGCATTCATGCATGCATAATTTTGTTAGGACACACCTATGGGTAATTGATTTTCATTATATTGCAAGATAGTTATCATATGATGATGATGTAATGGCCGTGAGGCCCATATGGCTACAGATATACGGTGCCATCATGAAACAATATGAACCTATTGGTTATAACTTTTTTTGTCTGTCAGTTGCGTGTTTTCCTGGTAATTGGGCGAAAATCCCTACCACCTCCGTATGAGGTCGCTACTTCACCTTCAATTATCAAGGCGAGAAGGCCTTGATAAGGACTTCTCGCTTCCTGTACGGAATTCGAATCCATGTCTTTCCAACTAAAGGGCATCGTCGAAATCGAACTGAGCTACGTGGGCGCTGTTCTATGTCGAGACTACCATCCTATTTATTGGAAGCCTTATGTATTTAATAATATTAGGCTTCCTTAATATTATCAAATTCAAAACACGATACCAATGTGTTACGGGTTAACAGCTTTTTGTTGATGGGATTGTCATAAAAATTTTGGACTCCAAATTTTGGGAAAGATTTTGTTCTTTTCTTTTCCTTTCCATTATTTTTACTCTCAGTTTCAAGTAAACAATCTCAGTGTGATAACTCCTTTTATATCTTTCAAGGGCTGAGAAGTCAAGTTTGTTTTCTAGTTAATTTTGAGAATATGATTAGATGTTTCCATCCAGGTCAGCATTTACAACTCATTCATGTATAGCTGCAACATTATTAATACATTAGTCATAAATTATGTATTATAAATAAGCTTTTCTGTATATGGTGTTGCAATCATTTCGGAAAATTTGCAATACTTCGCGTCAAATCATTTCCTGTATCGTTGATATAGAATCATAGAGCGATAGGGCTGAGTACTTGGTGCCGTGTATCATACGATCAAGTCCTTGTCCCTATGGTACATCACTGGTGACCTGCCTTCTCCTGAAATTACAAATTACAAATGAAGAGCTCTATCGGAAGATACAACCAAAAGAGAATCTAATGCATATTATAAAACGGAAGATGCAATTATTTGGACACATCTGTAGAATGAGTGAGGACTGGAAGATAAAGACATTTATGTTTGGTATTTTGGATTGTTTAAACAGATAAAGATGTTTGAACAGAAGAGGTAAACCATATAGAGAATGGATAAACGATATAAAGGAATGGTGTGGAATGGGTGTACAGAAACTGTGACACTGTGTACTGGACAAAGAAAGGTGAAAGAAGAAGATGTACTGGACAAAGAAAGGTGAAAGAAGAAGATAGTGAAGAGGTATCGGACACCAACGGGCAATGAGTCCATGGTTCGTGATGATGATGATGAAAAGATGTAACACCTCATTATACCCCAATAAATTATGAAACCTCAATAAAGGTTGAAACCAGTCTGGGTAGTGGTCCTTCTCATAATGCATAGCATTATATATGTCCATAAGGATATGTACGTTGGATTATGGAATACTAAGGCAATTGATGTGAAGTAATTACCCGCTATATATTGAAGTAGCTCATGAAGTTACACCTCAATAAAGGATGAAACCAAGAATATAATTTCTTGGCATCTTTAATTTATAGTATAACCAAGTGAAGAACTTTCAACAGCAGGAATTTGTTGATGATGATGAGAAGGATGAACAGGTGCAGCTCGCAAGCCTTTCTTAATAGCAATGTGCACAAATGTTTGATTGGCATTGGCCAAGGAATACACAGAATTGGATCATGAATCAATGAAGATCAGTCATGTGGAGGTGACTAGCCACGCCATACGCTCTTCCAGTATGAAGGACATGTTTGGCATGCAGAATATTTTTAGAATCCATTTTAGCTGAGGGTATAGTGTCTCCTTAGCTCATTCGCGAAAACGACATTAAATTTCACTGCTGATTGGAAAAAATTGGGTTATAATTTCGTCTAGCACGCGAAGAATCTTTATGAGGATACCATGGTTACTAATTCCTACATTGGTGTTCACGAAGTAATAACTGGAAACACTTGGTTTGAAGAGAATAATGTCTGAATATCACGGTGGCCACCACAAAGATCAAATGACCTGAACCTATGAGATATACGTGGGATCAACTGGAATTCAGAATTATGATGCGGCTATGATGTCCCCACCCCCTCTACTGTTTGAAGAGTGAGTAGTGAACAGTACCACCAGCCTTTTTTTTTTTAAATCGAAATTGGTAGAAATTCTTGAGCAACACATTTTAGGCAATCAGACAACACATTATTAACTTTTTCCAATAAAAACGTGTTTCGTGTGTATATTACTTTTTGTAGGATACTTTAAATTATTAAGTAAGTCTGTATGCTATTCTAGTTATATATTTTTTTCTAGTTCTATTTGTTCTAGTTCTATTCGTTATACGCTAACGAATAGTTAGCGTATTCACTCTTCAACTTAGACTATAGGTTCGAATCGTACAGCATGCGGTGGATATTTATGAATAACTTTACATGGTGGTTGAAGTGGCTTGAAAGTTCCATATTTAGTTTCTGGAGCGGGGTTTTCAAATTGGATTACCTATGCTTTATCCCATCCATGATGTTAATGTGCGATAATCTTACATGAAATCCTTATACGATAACCTTTCTGCGTAGGATTCAAGTAAAAATCAGCTACTTAAAAAACTAAAAGAAATAGTCACTTATTATACTGTCCGGACACACATGCAAGAACCCTGTCTGTCATAGTGCCAAGATGAGTCAATTCATGTTGAGGAGAGAAAGGAATAAGGCGATGTACGTATTCGTCGCAACAAGGAAAATCACGTGCTTTATACGTAAAATTTTCCAACTGGAAATAGTTACCACTTTATAAACTAGAATTTTCATAAAAGAAAAGCTAATTTTCCGACGTATAATATTAAACACTCATCATTGATTACCCTATTATCGGAATGGATTCGCCTTCTGCCATGCGCAGAAGTGTCGATGGGTCTCGCATCTGTAGTCGGACAGTAGAGCTAACTACTTTTGTTGTTTTTAAAATTTACTCTAAAAATTCAGATATAAATAAAAAATATTTTGCTTTAAATTTGACAAATTATACTGCGGTTAACCACTATAACTAGTTCTTAACGAAAATATTGGTTAGAAAAGTTTGTTTATAATACGTGAATAAGAAATTTAAAAAATCTTGAGTTAAGTATTCAAGCATAGCTGGTTAAATCTGGTTAAACGCGCTGTGTCTATTCATCTATGCACTTTACAACGATTGGCAAAATATGAAGTGATATCATAAAGTAATATCAGTTTCAAACATACAAATAAAACTTTATATATATCAGGGTTCATCGGAATTGTCTCGGGTCATTTCCCTGTTTGTTATTACTTCGTATGAGTTATTACAATAGCTAAAAACTCAAAAGTATTGAGAATTTCATACTTACCGTTTCTTATATACAGATATATAGTCGGAAGGCAGCACTTCCCAGCCAGTGGTCCACTCAGTTTGTGTGGTTGCGTCACAAGAGCTGCCGTCTTCTATGCAGAATACTCGCCCTGGATATTTCTGCTGAGCATTGAATAAGAATGTACCATCGGATGCACGGGATCGTTCTGGAGAAGTGGACAGGCAGTTAGAAATGGTAGGCTTACTGGTATCGGACTGAGAGACTTCGGACACAAGAACGGTACGCGGTAGCATTTCTATTACCGGTTCATCAGGACGTTGGAGGACCTCTTCTAATGTCTCCTCTTGCTCAGATTTGGTGAGTTCTTTTCCATTCACCTACACATGATAAAGAAGTGTACGAAACAAGTCAAATGAAAAGAAATAAAAAAATCATGATAAATACAATTAAAATTATTTCTATAAAACCTGTCGATATTGGTAGGAAATGTGTAGATATTTTAAAGTTTTGAGACCAGTATTATGTCTGTTAAAGGCATATGTTCTCTGGTGTGTTTATTTTAAAGGAGGAAACATCTGATTCATAAGAAAAAAAGCTTTTCCATCTATATATGAAACCAGTTTACTTATCTCTAGATGAATAAAGGTTCCCCCTCCCTCCATCTTCCCAGACGGTATTCGAACTCAGATCTTTCCATCAACAAGATAAATGTCGCATTGTTCTGCGATTTTGCTATAGAGACTCATCAAACATTGATTTCAAAATACATTTCTTGGATTTTATAGTAAAAGAAAAATATGTGGTGAGAAACAATAATTTATGTTTGGCTATACAGTTTAAACTTTCAAACCAATTAAGCTAAAGGAAAGAGTGGGGAAAAAGAGATTCAAATTAAGAAAACTCACAAAACTGAAGTTCAAAATCCTTTCATGTTAGCTTAATCGTAAGTGTACTTTTTTATTTTTTTATTAAATGTGAATGCACAGTAAAGAGTGCTTAGGTTATCATTTGTCATTGTGTATGTCTTGCCATTATTCAGCAGCAAATCATTCAATTTCAAATTTTGTTGTCGTGATGGTTATTTCAGCTTTTCCGGATATCCTGTTAGTCTTTGGAATTAGTTCGGCATTGGCTTTCGTAATTAATTTTCGACTAGTTCGCTATGCGTAGTCTCTTTGTCGGCTTCCAGAGCCCAAACCCTTCTCATTATTCCTTAGAGTTCATCTGTGAGATTAAATTAATGCCTTTCACCCCAACGCCACTCATGTGGTCGATCGTAACCTCCTGAGAAAGTGTGTGCAGTAACAGGCTCTTTTAATTGCTCTTGGCTTTGTTCCGGCATCGGCATTTGTTGTAGGAAGCCCCCAACTGGCAGGCAACCAATTAGCCGAGACGTTAAGTCAACCATTTCTCTCGCACTGTCTTCCATAGATATACGAAGCTTTGTTTCATTTCGACTCTCTCTCTCTCTCTCTCTCTCTTTCCTACTGTCCCCATCTTTTCTTACCGTGTCACTTGTCTTTGTTTTCTATCCGTCTGTATGTTTCTCGTTCTAATTCCGGTTATTTTATTATTATTGTATCACAAATTATCAAAGAAATAACGAAGGAGAGCTTCATATTCCAGTTTTTAAATGGATATCCTCAATGATGGGCCTGCCTGTTATAACTGCAATATGAAAATTACAGGTAGATTGTAAATTAACAGGCTTGTGGAATTAGGTTAGGGATAAATAATATTTCCATTGAGTATGAAGTATGCATCGCGTTTTTTTTTTTTTTTTTTCAAATAAGAGGAAGGAGTTCCTCCGATAGGATTTTATTGTTAAGAATTAGTAGAGACAGCTAAGACTGTGAGATGAGATGTTTTGTGTGTTTTGTAATGAACTGGGTATGCTATTCAAAACTGGTTGTGTTTTGAGTTAATTAAAACAAAAATACGACTGAGTTTTATAAATAAATGACGCATTCGTGAGTACTCTTAATTGACCTTTCTGACTTAAAACTAAGTTTCTAGAAGAAGAAAAAAAGTTTATCCAGACAAAAGACCAGCATTCTCTGGAATTGGCTGAAAAAAAAGCGGAAAAAATGACTACAGTTGAACACATAATCTTTCTTTTGCCTGCCTCATATCATGGTAGTTATCATGGAGCTAACCAAGGACACTAATCTTATATATTGATCTAGCTACACTCGCTTATTGAATGAATTGATAAACGGTGTATTAAAGAAATTTTCTGTATAACGTTCCAGATGTTGGATAGAAGACAGAGAGAGGCATTTCCTGCGAAGTAAACGTTTGATATTCTTGTTATCAATAATCATCTTGGCTGGTTGAATGGATAGAGTATTCGCTCTCCAAACAACTTCAGGCTCTAAGTTCGAGTCACACCGTGGAGAAATTATCAATATTTCTGAATGTCTTTAGGTAGTAGATGATTTTCTTCGTTGTTAAATCACCACTCTTTATTGGAGGCCTGGAATGGCTTATAAAAAAGTTCATTTTTTACAAGGTTTGGCCATCTACCCAAGGTAATGATACTAATGCGCTATAGTATCAGTACCTTCTGTGAGTGGGATTCACGTCCGAAAAAATGCGCGAATCAAGAAGTGATTTATCAGTATGTCAAGGAACTATCCATATTTGTGTACCCGCATGAATGAGAAAAATCACGGAGAAAAGATTGGATTCAGAAGATCAAAAGTATGAAAAAAAAAACAAGTAGTTTATCATTATTCTTCAAATATTAATGACGCGAAATAGTATCTAGGCCATAGACATAAAACATCGCAACAGAAAATGAATTCTTAAATGCACTCTTCGTCAGGCAGCTTCACGTTTTCACTCAGCGTGACTCAATGTAAAGTAACTCTTACAGAGAGGTTATTTATGGAAAGGCAAAATATAGCGTCCTGTAAAAAATAAAATAAAATAAAAACATTTAGAAAAACGAGATAATTTACTTTACAGCCGTTGTGCTTTTTTTGCGTATGTATATCCATACCGTAGATAGCTTCATTCATTCATGCTTTCTCATTTCTATACGGCTTCTCTTTTTACAGCAACTAGACACTGTTGCCAACACACCCTGGTAGTTGTCTGTGTGTATCGAAATACAGTGAATTACGTGCCATCTGCCACTAAATTACGCAACAACTGACACCGCCATCTGCTGCACCAGGTTATCCGCATTACAGATTGAGGTGTTGCTCTAACAAAAAGTACTTTGTCAAAAAATAATCGAGTGAAGCAATCGAAGATCGTTATGTAGATCACATGTCAGAGGGAAGATGTTTTCCATCATACTGCTGGCTTTCAAGTGTCATCTGTTCCATTCAATACAGGGGTTCGAAAGAATGCAGTGTATCAGGCGCAGATAACATTTTATTTTAAGCAATATGCTCTCGTTTTTTTAATCTTCTCCATTCTGGTTGGAGAATTATTTCCCCCATCCTTTAAAAAGCACTTTTGAAATAAAATGATGCAACTGCGTTGCTAACGTAAACTCGGGCAAATCCAGTCCACACCCTCCTTGTCCATTGCACGATGAGTATTGCACCCAAAAATAGCTATCGACGTCATCCTTTCCAGTATTAGGCTTAACGACGTTTTCATAACTAAAATTCCTAAGCCTACGTGACAGTGAAATATGCTTCAAATGTCATATTGGAAGTATTAGAAAGTACTGGCTAAACCTCCTAAACCTCAAGTAGAAGTACTCACTGAGGATCGGCTGTATACTTACTGAAGAATAACAAAACGAGGTGGGGAAAATCGTGTATATGTTAAATCAACCTACAGCGCGCTAGAAGGAACTGTTTCATTTACAGCAGCAAGCAACACTCGCTTCACCTGCATTATGCCGTCCTCAGACCGTATAATGCAGACCGTAACGCCTTTTCTTCACGAAACAGAAAACTAACTAGCAGTTTCAATTTAAACCATATTAATAAAGTTGTCATAATTGGTGATATGAACGTCAGTAAGCTGACCATTACTTGCCTTCTACATTAAATAACTACTGGCCAGCTGTGACTTTGCGAAGGCCATAACAGATATCCGTGGTGACCAGAGAGGAAATTAAGGAAATCACGCATACGCATCGACACATCAATGTATTCGTTTCGCATAGTAAGTACCACATCTGCATCATTAAAAGAAAACTGGCGTTCATTACTTGAGAGTTTTAAATATGATGATTACTAAAGAAGCAAAATATGCACCAGAACTTATACCAGATCATAGACTCAGAAGTAAATCAACGAATCCAGAACACCAGTTGACCTTAATCTATGAAAATCTCCTTGAGTAATATATGATGCCATCTGCGAAACATTCCAGAATATACAAGAAAAAAAAACCAGACGATCATGAAAGATCATCTGGTTTTTTTTAGAAGAATAATAAGAAAAATAAAAATAAAATAAGGTCTTCACTGTGAATTATAAAAAGAAATTCTTCTTTTAATTCAGCAGAAAGACGCACTTTTTTTTTGGGGGGGGGGAGTAAAATCTCTCTAAATTATAGCAAAAAGGAAAACACCTAATAACTACTACTGAAATATTTCATCTAGAATTGATAAATCGATAATACCTTCAACAAAACCTTTATTAATAATATTTTCGCTAAAACAAACTGACCTCGATTCATTCATCTGAGTAAGATGACTTTCCATGGCAAGAAAATTGCATGGCTTCGTTTTTTTCAGGATTTGATGGAATCGGATCAGTCGATAGAAAGAACAACTTTAGTTTTCTGAAAACATCTTTCACAACTTAATAGATGCAATATTCGAATAAAAATATTCGAATAAGAAATATTCTTTTTCGATTAAAAGTAACTGTCATTACTCAAATTTATAAAAGTGAAAACAAGAATGGAAACAAGAAGGACATGAACATTTACTGCTCTCTCTCCTGCAATCTTTCTACATTGGACACAATAATGGAAAGAATCGTCATTAACGAGCCTCACATTACAGATTACCAGTAGTATACTGAAATAATAATTCCAAGGAAATATAAAGTACAGTTGATTTAGTTGAGGAATTTGGACAAAATAAATAACTCTTTTGACAAGAACAAATATGCAATATTCATTCATATGGACTTAAATAAGGCTTTTGCTATAGTTATCTGATATAGCAAAAACCTTATTAAGTCCATAGTGATGAGTCCATAGCCCATAGGAATTCAAATTAAAAGACAACTAACAATAACAGGAATCGACGGCATATAAATTAAGCTATTAAATAATTATCTTTTCAGAAGACATCAATGTACAAGAGTAAGTGGGGAACTCCGTGCACCAATAGAAACATTCTATGGTTTGCCACCATTTTGTCTCATACATTATTTAATATAATATTTACATGAATAACATCCATTACATGACCCATAAATGACTACCTATTTTAGTATGCCGATGAGACAGCACTGAAACTTCGGAAAGCACAAGGAAGAAATCAACTTTCGAAGTATTTCCAAATAATTCCATTCGACTTAACTATATATATATAAAATTTATATATAGCTAAGTTGAAGATAAGTCATAAGTTATAGTTAAGTTTTATATATATATATATATATATATATATATATATATATATATATATATATATATATATATATATATATATATATATACACACACACACATATATATATATACACATATATACATATGTATATACGTGTAGAAGGTATTTTACCTTGGGTATAATAAATGTTAAAAATACCAAGCAATTTTAAACCTTGTTTTACTCCATTTCCCATGTAAGCAAACAGACAAACAAGTCAAGTTTGCGCCTGCAAGTGATGCAAGTCTAGCTGATCCTACAGGTAGTGCAAGACCAAGGCAACTCGTGGTAAAAGTGGAATAAGCGCTGATCACTAATCTTAATATTTACCCTTAATGCCAAAACACATCTCCAAGAAGAGGATGCATGATGTTTTGTATTAAAGGCAAGGGGCCACTACCCAGACCGGTTTCGACCTTTATTGAGGTCTCGTCAGTGGGAGCTAGGCTAGAAATATCAAGATTTAGTAATACAGAGCTCATAAGTATTTTACCAGAACAAGTTGCCATAAGGTGTTTTAACCTTATTAAATAAATTTTTTTTTTATTTAATAAGGTTAAAACATATACACACACACACACACACACACACACACACACACATATATATATATATATATATATATATATATATATATATATATATATATATATATATATATATATATATATATATATATATATATATATATATATATATATATATATATACAGGGTGTTCGGGATAAATTTGACAGTTTCGTAAGGAAAAAGAAAATCTTCTTTGTATCTATTAAATTTAATGAATTGACAAAAAAAACATTACAGGCAGAGTTAATTACAATACTATCAACAAGATTTACTCAAAATAACCACCATTAGCATCGATCACAGCTTCAATTCTGCTTCGGAACCTCGAACAAGCTGATGCTACAGTCTCCCTGGGAAGGGCCGCAAAAACTGTTTTAATTTTATCCATTAACTGGGCTTTTGTATTACTGGAAGTGCGATTGGTGTCTTTTTCAACTGCGCCCCATACAAAATAATCCATGGGGTTAAGGTCTGGGGAGTTTGGAGGCCAAACATTTGGACTGGTGAAGTCGTAGAAATTTTCAGACAACCATTTTTGACTTTTCCCAGAGGTGTGGCAAGGGGCCGAATCCTGCTGCCATACATACGGCCTACCATTGGCTACCCTTGTTATCCAGGGCTTGACTACAGTTAGCAACTCCACGAACAAAGCCCGAATTCCAATGCCAGGGTTCTTCAACACCTGTTCCTGCAGATTTGCGAGGAATTCTGCTGTACGAACGCAATCAGATCGTCTGCTAGGGATCTTTCTTCTTGCTACATCCTCGTAGTCACCATTGCAAGTCTCTAGTTCATGCCTGATTGTTTTTACTGTATTCAGGGAGCATTGGGCAGCAGTCGTAATATCCTTATTTTGATGGCGGGCACGAATCATCATGATACAAGTTATTCTCTTCCATGATTCAGGTGGGTTCCAGCTATCCATCCTTTCTGACATCTTGTATATGAACGAAGAAGGGTCCAAACTTTTAAATGAAGAGAAGTGTGTGTTAATACATGTAACTTACGGAAAAATATAATTAATTATAAATATGTCAAATTTATCCCGAACACCCTGTATATATACATTCATATATATATATACAGGGTGTTCGGGATAAATTTGACAGTTTCGTAAGGAAAAAGAAAATCTTCTTTGTATCTATTAAATTTAATGAATTGACAAAAAAACATTACAGGCAGAGTTAATTACAATACTATCAACAAGATTTACTCAAAATAACCACCATTAGCATCGATCACAGCTTCAATTCTGCTTCGGAACCTCGAACAAGCTGATGCTACAGTCTCCCTGGGAAGGGCCGCAAAAACTGTTTTAATTTTATCCATTAACTGGGCTTTTGTATTACTGGAAGTGCGATTGGTGTCTTTTTCAACTGCGCCCCATACAAAATAATCCATGGGGTTAAGGTCTGGGGAGTTTGGAGGCCAAACATTTGGACTGGTGAAGTCGTAGAAATTTTCAGACAACCATTTTTGACTTTTCCTAGAGGTGTGGCAAGGGGCCGAATCCTGCTGCTATACATACGGCCTACCATTGGCTACCCTTGTTATCCAGGGCTTGACTACAGTTAGCAACTCCACGAACAAAGCCCGAATTCCAATGCCAGGGTTCTTCAACACCTGTTCCTGCAGATTTGCGAGGAATTCTGCTGTACGAACGCAATCAGATCGTCCGCTAGGGATCTTTCTTCTTGCTACATCCTCGTAGTCGCCATTGCAAGTCTCTAGTTCATGCCTGATTGTTTTTACTGTATTCAGGGAGCATTGGGCAGCAGTCGTAATATCCTTATTTTGATGGCGGGCACGAATCATCATGATACAAGTTATTCTCTTCCATGATTCAGGTGGGTTCCAGCTATCCATCCTTTCTGACATCTTGTATATGAATGAAGAAGGGTCCAAACTTTTAAATGAAGAGAAGTGTGTGTTAATACATGTAACTTACGGAAAAGTATAATTAATTATAAATATGTCAAATTTATCCCGAACACCCTGTATATATACATATATCTATACATACATATATCTATACATACATATCTAATGGAAATATCCTATCGTCTCCCAAAACACTGATCTCACACACGAACGCCTCATCAGCCAGCAATAAACCGATTAACGCAAAAATAACTACCACTGTTACGAACGTCATTTCCCGAGAAAATGGGATTGTTATTTTCGCCACCAAAGAAAACATCCCATTAGAAGATTATCTGACGGCGATCGCCAAAATTGTGCCCGCAAAAAACATTACTGACGCTTCCCGCGTAGCTGGAACTGTGCAGGTATATTTTAGCCATATCTCATGGGCACAAACGGTACTGCAAAAAGGAGTCGATATTGGCGATTATCACTTCGAAGCAGCCCCAATAGTACTGGCCCCAACAAAAGTAACAGTATCAAATGTTCCCCCTGAAATTCCTCATCAACTCATCAGATCCATGTTATCAAGATACGGTTCAGTCACAGGAAAAATACGCACATTGTCAGCAGCCACGAAGAAGCCCGAATTTGCCCATGTCAAAAGCTTTCGAAGGCAGGCATTAATGCATTTTCCAAACAACGACGCATTGCACGACCTCCCAAAATTAATCAACACGGACATAAACGGAATAACCTATACTTTCTACTTATCTTCCTCATCACAGTGCTTCTTCTGTCATGAAGATGGTCACATTAGGAAACAATGCCCCTATATTACCAACAGTTCATCAACAAACATCCCAGCCCAGAATAGTAAACCAGTTGAACAGAATAACATCGCACATGAAGAAAATCAAAGCATAGGAAAAAGTAAACCAAAAATCCTCTCCTCATTACAAACTTCAGAGGAAAGAAAATCCCGAACTGAAAAAGACAACGCTCACGTCGCTCTTGAACGCCTGCCAAGTAATGAGATCCAAGGCTCAGAAAACGAAGTCTCACAACACGAAAACACGGATCCTCCCAACAGAGATGACAAGGACGAACTAATTAAAAGCAATCCCCAGACCCAGCAACCAGAATCACTAACTCAGCCTCCCACTAATTCAAAACCTCACCCTATAGAAGAAACTACTCAAAATGGCCTTTCTTCACCTGCAGCCAGCCAAGGAGAAACAGAGTTCCCAGACGATGAGGAAACTGTATTTCCACATGACGACCTAGAAGAAGAGGAAGCTGAGAGCGAACTTCCTCACACTGAGGGTACCCTAACCATGAAGCAGCTGTCATCCTTCATACAGAAAGTGCGAGGTTCTCCTCACAAACTAACTATAGCCCTTAAATACACCACAAGAATCCCAGAACTAATATCTCAACTTCAGGACCTACACTCGAAACTGAAATGTAAAAAGAGCAGAGCAGAGGTTAACAGGAGTAAGCGAATCTACTACCTAATTAATGGTCTACAAACACAGTACCAGGACCAATATTAGATTAAACTTACAATCAAACTTTCATAAATCATAATGTCTATAAGCCTTTTCTCTCTCAATGCAAGAGGATGTGCCTCTGCTCTACGCAACAGAATAGTCTTTGACCAGGTACAAAAATATCATATAGACCTAATACTAATGCAAGAAACAAACATCAACTCCTCATCCAATTTATCCAGAAGATGGGCAGAGTGGCCTTATGACTTACAGCACTCTGCAACCCAACAACATCATGGAGCAGGAGTTAGCTTAGGTGTACATCATAGATCTCCCTACAAACTAAAAGTGATTGCTGATATACCAGGATATGCCTTGTATGCTCACATAATAGCACCCAACCATAATACCCTGCATGTGTTCAACATCTACATACCACAGCAGGATGCTCTGGCATCACAAATCCTGGATTTCGTTCAAAACCATCTGTCTAGTATAGACCAAGAACATGTTATAATAGCGGGAGACTTTAATTGCACTCTTGACCAAGAAAAAGACAGACTTCAGTGTGCTGAACATCGTAGCCAATTAATAAACAAACTTCAAACATTGGTAAACGATAATGAACTCATCGACGTCTTCCGGCATCAACATCCTGATAAGAAATCCTACACATGGAGGTCAGCAATCACAGCGACAAATAGGCCACTCTACCAAGCACGACTGGACAGATACTACATTTCCAAACATACCTTGCCTCTAGTCAGAAACATCTCACACATCCCTTCCTACATTTCAGATCATTGTTTTGTCAAGCTACAACTTTCATTATCCTTGGAAGCATCCAAATCAGGAAGTGCCTACTGGATCTTCAACAATACTCTCCTGAAAGATCCAGATTATATAATAAACACTCAGGCTTTAATAACCAACCTCACTCACTCGAAAGTGGATACAGAACCAATGAAAACATGGTGGCCCCACCTAAAATCACGAATAAAATCCTTTACGCAGATCTACAGTCACCAGAAAAATCAACAGAAGAACATTAGAATCAGACAACTTGAAGAACAGCTCAAGTATCTCCCAGAAGAAAGCCCTGAACATCATTCTGCCTTGCAAGCCATGCAAAGACAGGCAGAATTATCGGCAAAAGGTGCCCTACTTAGATCGCAGCATACACAAATAAATCTTTCAGACGCCCCCACAAAATATTTTTTCTCTTTGGAAAAAAAAAAAGCCAGGCAACAAACTCCATCTCTGCTATCAGACTTCAAGATGACAGCATCACAGAAGATCCAAGAAAAATCACCTCTGAAATCCTACAATACTACAAGAAAGCATACAGCACTGCAGGAACATCCCATCATGCCATTCACGAAATACTGAAAGAAACAAAAAAAATCTCTGCAACAGATCGGAACCACTTAGAAAAGAAAATCACTCTACATGAACTGAAAACCGCATGCACATCCTTGCCAAAGAACAAATCTCCTGGCCTTGATGGTCTCACGTCAGAGTTTTTCCAAGCCTTCTGGAATCAACTCGGACCACTTCTCCTCGAAACACTGCAAGAAGCCTACATCAATGGCCTCCCACAATCCGTCACGACCTCAGTAGCACGATTGATACCAAAGAAGGGAGACCACACGGATATCCGAAACTGGCGTCCACTCTCCCTAATTAATACCGATTGCAAAATAATTTCCAAAGTTATAGCAAACCGAATAAAGCCAACACTGCCTGAAGTTATTGGCCAACATCAAACGTACTCTGTCCCAGGAAGATCAATACATGATAACCTCCATTTAATAAGAGACCTCATCCACATCGCAAATAGCCAACATGAAGACCTAGCACTCGTCAGCCTTGATCAGGAGAAGGCTTTTGACAGGGTAGAGCACGAATACCTTTATGAAGTTCTAAAGGCATTTGGCTATGGTCCTCTCATCATTGAAACAGTGCAATTGCTTTACAGAGATGCACACTTCTCTTTAAAAATCAACAACAGGCTCACTCGCAGTTTGTCATACTCTCGAGGGATCAAGCAAGGATGTCCCCTCTCTGGTCAATTATACACACTGGCCATAGAACCCTTCTTAAAAAGAATACACGACACCATCATCTGCAAACGAACCAGAATAATAGAACCACATCAAAAAATTACCTTATCAGCATATGCCGATGACGTCACTGTAATAGTACGAAATGAAGAAGAAATGACAGTAACCGAGGAAGCACACAGACTATATGCACAAGCCTCAGGGGCCAAATTAAATTCTGCCAAAACCACAGGCTTGTGGTCAGGCAGATGGAAGTCTAGAAATGATTCTCCGATCGAATGTACCTGGTCAAGCGAAGGACAAAGATACTTAGGTGTGCACCTTGGCAACACCAAAATATATAACACACTGAACTGGACGCAGCTGCACAATCGTTTTAAACAGGTGCTAGGTAAATGGAACAGCGTTCGTTCCATGTCTTCACTTAGAGGAAGAGTACTAATAGTTAACCAGATGGCTGCTAGTGTCTTATGGCATACCC
>NC_143549.1:71177500-71207500 GCF_054136105.1 Typopeltis vanoorti | reverse complement strand
TTAATTCGATATTTATATAATATATGGAAATAAAATAGTTTATGTCCTTGGACGTTGGAACCATCTGCCAGCAGAATTAATTGTCGCGGGAGAACTGTGTTATCAACTAATGAATAATATATCCAGCAACAATGGTTAGTTTAACGCCATCTGAATTTCAAACATATGACAAGATCTCGATACACAATGTATCTCATTCTTATTAGGTTATAAGTCTCATTTGTACCTGGCACTGTAAGTGTTCATTTATACTGCGGTTCTCCATCATTTTTCTATTCTGTTTCAAGAAGATTAAAATTCTAGTAGATGCCGATAATTTTTTCCCACGATGAAGTTCTTCCTACCATCATCACCATCATCCCTGCTTTTCCATTCGCTGGTATTCGTTAATAATGCCGTCAAATGACTTTTCAAATCACGCCGATTTTTGTTTCAGCTCCACCACTTCCTTGTCTTGCTCTACTGCTTTTCCAGCATCATACGTAACCCTTAAACTTGCTTCCTGCCAGAGAGGGAGTATTAATTACTACTCGCTTCCAGCAGATAAGAAAGCTTTCCTCTTGGCCCAAGTGCGTTATACTTATCGCCTATTCAATAACAGGTGCTTACATATTAGATAAGCAAATGTTAATCTAGCGACCCCTCTGTGTGCTGTGATAATCGTTTAAGCACGGAACCAGAGTTATAAATGATCATCCCGTGTTTGGTTCTATTTCTGGAGAGAGAGTCAAGATGGACGTCCACTCTTTATGTAATTAATAGTTCCCCGCCGTACACCAGGCAAGCTAATTAACCAATAACATCCTATTAGAAGGATAAATGATCCTTGTATCGGCCGCGTAATGGACGAGAACTCAGTTTGTAATGGTGGTGGTAACGAGGATTCGCCGATTTTGTACACCGCTTGTGGTAGCGATTGGACACCCAAATAATCAACCGAGTGAAGCACGAATTGAGATAGATTAGACAAACCAGAGGAACCACATCATTAAATGGAGGAGAATGAAGTCTCTCAAGTACTTCCCCCTCCCATAAAAACACTACGAAGAACTGCAAACTTTAAAGTATAAGATGATTTAGGGGAGGGGAAAGACTTATATGACTTAAACTCCATTAAAGGTTATGGAGTTTAAGTCATATCTTTAGAAAGGGGCAGTTTGCTCAAATTGTGGAATAATTCTAAAGGGATTTGTTCAGTTTTCTTCACTGAATTCCAGCGTTATATATGAAGACAACCAGTCGTTAATCAATATCGATGCTAATTAACGTGATTGTACTATTTCAATACACAGAGATATTCCGCTATGACTAGGTGTTAAGGTGCGAAATAAACTTTTTTTTTTCTTTTGTGCATAACAGAAAACATGAAGAACACGATTTTCAAGATTAAGCGCTAACACACAGAAATATGCGTGAACTTGGCTTTGGGCGTCCACTTCAAATATTGTATTAGTTGAAAGTGCCATCGAAATAACTTATTACGTGTGCTTTCTGCCCGGTTTGCCTATTTTGCAGAATGAAAAATCCGAGTTTCAAGGAGGAAAAGCCCTCCACTTCAGTATGAGTCCAATAAAATCTTGATTTCGAATTCCGGTTCCGCAAATCCTAGTCGGAATTCGACCTCCAAGGTATTTCCAATCGAAGTGTAAGCGTTGTATTGTTCGAGAGACGGAAGTACATTTCCGCTGAAAGACAGTGTACGAAAATCGATCAGAAAATTTAAAATTTAACGAGATTCAACAGGCTGCGCATGTGCACAAATAACAGTTTCATTCTTAGAGAGCGCAGAGAATCTCTTAAACATTACAAGAATAAGCAAGTTTTTATAGAACCTTTTACCGAATGATCAAATTAATAATCAATCTGATCAATAATCAGCCATAGCTGACTTTCTTATGTAAGTCCCACCCACGAAAAGTTATAAACATATAAGTTCCATGGGTAAGCAAAGTTTTTTTTTCTTGTTTCTATTAAATTTATATATTTTTGTATTTTGTTTTATTACCTGTCCAGAACGCCCGCGCTAGAGACCAAACAGGAATTAAAGACAATCACACTCCATGCCAATTGCGTGATTCGAACACAGTCCGTCGTTTGGAGAGCAAGTACGCTAACCACTCGGCCAACAGCCAGGACAGGACAACCATTTGGTTGGTTATTTATCCTCCGCTGTTCGCCAAAGAAGTTCGGAAAGAATCACCTCGTGACTTTGATTACGTCAAGTAAAAGAAGAACCCGAACTTGAGAAGGTGTGCTTGGAATAGAAAGAACCGGGATATTGAAGCTTCCCATTTTAGTTGTTCTCAGTATTTCTGCAACTTAAGGTCAACTCTACTAAGTATCCAAGACCAATTTATTGTTTTGCTAATTTGTATGTTGAATGAATTTATTCTCATCTTTTTCACTTTGTTAAAAAAAAGCCTTACCCCCCCCCCCTTTAACACGTTCATTGCCAAGCTGAAAATTGGAATTTCGTGTGGTGGCCAATTTTTTTTTATTTTTTTATTTAGTTAGCGACGTCTACGCGATAACGCGTGATCGGCCGTTTGGTGAGAACTCGCAACACACGATATCGCGTGATTGGCAATGAACGTGTTAAATAGGAATCTCAATTAAGTTGAGATTCCTATTTATCTAATAAACATGATCTCTGATGCAGTCAAGAGAAAGACACATCTCTTGATTGAGAAGAGCGTGACTCTGATCCTATTAAGATCAAGAAGCTGAGTTAGATATAATACAGAGGTATTTTCTTTTTTTGTTCGTTTTTCTCCAAAAACAAATAACCGACAAAAGCACACACACACACACACACACACAGTTGTCAGATATAATGATCTCTCATCATAGACTCACAACTTCCTTCTTCTTTGGTACTTATTCAAAACAACCTGTCCCAAATCTTAAATTAAGTTCCTGGAAACTTAAAGACGTTTTCTGAATCTCGCAGCTGATCTGCCATCACTTGATCCCAATAATATACAAGATTAAATTGAAATTGAATTTTCAAGCGAAAATTCTAGATAACTCTTCTTTGACATGAATAGTGTTTATTTTTCTAGTTCTGACATGAATTTGTCTGAAATACAGAGTACGGACTTCGATGAAGTGCAAATTAGCTTTATATTAGAACTTCACGCGATTTGATCGGTTTCATTTTGACGCAACATATTTTTTTTACTGTATTAATAAACCCCTATCTGAAAGTTCTCCATGGGGATAGAGAAGTTTAAAGAGATTGAATTGTTTCATTCTATCCATGCGCGATTTTACGTAAAGAAACAAACAAACTGTGATGTGACTATTCCACTGTTTATTTATTGATGTGTGAGGGCCTAAAGGGAAATGAAGTTCTCATTCAGCTTTCTAGGAATCTGCTGGAACATTATTGCAGCGGATCAGATAAAATATAGTTATGTCATTACACACGAATATCCTTCAATATTTATTTAGTTAATCACATCACTGATTGCAAAGATATTAATATAAATTCCATGAGTTTTACAAAAGGATTATTAAAATTCATACAATTTTATAGGGACGTTCTTCCCCCCTCATAATTTGCCTTTTCAAGTTGTTGAACGATGGCTTCCTTGACGTCTCTATACAGCCATGACCAAATACAAGCAGTAAACATGCTTTGTTTCAAGTGCCTCCGCTTAACGTTTGTTAAATCGTCATAACAAAAGCTACTTTGATAGCAGTATATCTTGTGCTCAACTAAAATGGTAGAACAATGTCTGACAGACCTAAAGTGGCTCTTTGTTAAAGAACTCATTTTCAAGAATTGTGCGTTGTGTTGTCGTAAAATGCTTCTGCAGTGCCTTTAGTGTTTCCAATTAAGCCACTTTTCAGATTCATTTGTAAGAGGATTACAGTCATTCTACATTTAAACAGGAGCTTAGGGCGATGACCTGTTTCGGTGATAAACAGTGTAGGAATACTTAAACAAATCTTTTCGTTTCTAATAAAGTTGACAATTATGCGTTTATTAACTGCATTGCGCATATGCTTATGGATTCAGGAATCGATATTTGAGCTTTGCATATGAGGGAAATCATTTTAAAACGCATTCGCTATAGATCGCTTTTGTTTTTGTTGTTAATGAGGTTTCTGGTACTCTGATACGATGTCTCAACAGCGGTAGTAATTTAATGATATTTCTTAATATAAAGCGATTAACCAACAGAAACGCACGCATCCAGCTTAACCCCATTTCCAAATGCCACTATCAGGCAGAAAACGAACCATAAAGAATTGTAGCAAAATTAGTAATCACTAATTTGGTAATTACCAACTGATAATTATTTTTTGATTACAAGTTGGTAATTAATAGCAATTACTAGTTTGGTAATTAACTACTGTTCGTGACCAAATATTATCTCTATATGAATATTTCGAATAAAAGTATCCCAGCTAAAAACATGTCATTTTGAAGTCGTGATTAGGACATATTTTGATTTCCTGCAAGCATATTAATTGCCAATTTCTTTACAGAAACGTTGAGAAAATACTCATTTTGTATATTCTCTTCGGAACTAGCGGTCATTAGGCGTTTTTAATGTCACGTTTAATAGGTTCAGAGGACTAATCATTATTTCCGTCTTTTCTTAGGGCAGGAAGTTAAACTATCCATGAGTTCCATACATGGAAGTACGTATCACCTCTATTAAAACTAATCTATTACTGGTTGAAAATGTATTTTTGTCTTCAAAGTGCATATGTTCCCAAGTCAGTTTCAGCTATAAGCAAAAGACTTTGTTGTTGGGATTTGAACTCAAACTTTTTCAGGCGAAAGGCATTGTCGCTAACGACTGTTTACAGATGTATTGTCAAACGGTACTGGTATCACGTACTTTCTGCACGACGAAGCCTTCTGGATAAAGTGTAGCCTACTTATAAAAGGAAAAGAAATTCTAGGAAGTTCTCCAGACGGTTTTATCTCATAGTAAACACACGCATAGTAAACGTTATGCAAATATCTTTTCTTAGTGTTGTTGGACAGTTAACGACATTGTAACATGTAGAAAATCCTCGTTGTCTAGTAGTGACGTAACAGGATTCTTCAGAAAGCCGTACATTTTATTTTATTTTATTTTTGATTGTGAGGTGAGGGTGGACCATTCTTGTGGAAAGATCGAGAACTACTTATTAAAGTTTTAACATTTCTTATTTTATTAATATAATTTACTTCTGTTTTTATTAATATACAAATAAATATTATTGATTGAATTTATTTGATTTTTCAATAATAGCATTCATTTGCATTTTATTTGTTTTTTAGGCGTTTGTTATCATTGCTAATCTTCCACAGCCTGGTAGCAATTCTTTCCGTTTCACTTTTTTTTTAGACTTTATAGACTATGAATGTTTAGGTGTGTGCATATAGACAAAATGTTGTATTGTATAATGGATGTTTCTTTCGCTAAATTCTATCATGCAATGTGCTTAAAACATGAAAATTTGTTCTGTAATAAGTTCTTCAGTACTTCCAACAGTTAATCCGTTTTGCTGGCTTGTGCTGCCATCTATTGTCAACATTTTATACTGCAAGAGCGTTGTTGTTATTGATTTGTGATTTATGACAGAAAATATTTTTTACATTTATTATTGAAGAATACATCATAAAACTTGCTTATAAAATATGCTACATTCTTTATTTTTATTTATTTGTTGACTAGTACTGGTCTTTAGGAGGATATTAATTCGTCCAATGTAGTGGGAAAATGATTTTTTTTTTTTTTAATTCTAAACTGTTATGATCTTTGGAATTTTGATAATAATTAATAATAAAATCTTTCCTTGTCGCTTTTTTAGCGCTTAGTTCAGGGGTCTTCAACCGTTCAGACAGGGCAGGCCGCATTAAAAATTGCGGCCTTCATTGCACTGTCTTCATTCTGTCACAATGAAGCCCGCGGGTCTCTAAACTATACTGTGGTATTTAGAATTGTAAGATGCTTTCCAGACTCACAAGGAACGATGTGCATTTGATACTTTACATAAAATCCCATAAAAATAAACAAAACTTTAAGAGCGTAGGCAGGAGTCGGGTTCATGACAGGTTAATACAATCAATACTTGAAAAAACATAATTTAATGAAGAAAACATCCATTTTTTTTTTACAATGTCAATGGGCAACTTGACAATGTTTTTCCTTGACCAGCTTGTCGATGTTGGCATTAATGTTGGAAGTCGCTATGCGCTGAGTATTCTCGAGATGTTGGTCCGTAATCTGAGTTCTTGTCTTGGACTCCACATGCTTCATTCTGGAGAAGAACTGCTCACATAAGCACAGTAGGTGCTTCCTAACAAAGGCACATTTTAAAAGCATGCCGGCGAAGATTAGGGAATGCGTCCTCAGAAATGTAGTATTTGTAAAATGTAAGCAAGGGCACATTGAATAATTTTTCTCTCAAAGAAGAGTTGTTTTGGAGTTCAAGCTGCTCCATTTGTACCGAGCCTGGAATTTCGGCATTGAAAATAAATCTAAAGAAGACTGTTGGTTACGAAAACTAAATCTCTTTTCGAACTCACTTCGCAACACGGCTAATTTTGTATCGTATTCATCGAGAGACGAACAGTTGGACTCAGCGAGAAGCTGAAAGTGAGTTGTCTTTTTTTTTTTTTTTTTTGGCGAGTTGTGCCTCCCAAAGTTTGAGCTTGGCCACAAAAGCTTTGATGTGATTAAATAGAGTGTGCACCAGTTGATCTTTGGATTGTAGCCGCGTATTTAGGTCATTCATATGCAACGAGATGTCGGACAAAGGCGAAGTCTGTCATCCACTTCGGAACGTTAAATTCCGCAATCGGATTCCCCTTGGTGTGCATGACTGAATGTCGCTCATTAAGTCAAAGATTATTTTAAGAACCTTCCCTTTGCTCAACCAACGCACATCACTATAATAAACCACATCGCCGTGATCTGCTTCGCACGCTTGGGTTAAAAACGCTTGGAATTGACGATGATTCAATCCTCTTGCTCTAATAATAACGTTGACGACAGTCACAATAACTTTCATGACATTCTCAAATCCAATAGTTTTCACGCAAAAATTCTCCTGGCGGTAATGGACAAAATCTTTTCCTTCTAGTTCTGGTTCTTTCCGTAGCAGCGCAACAAACCTTCGTTCTTTCCCACCATAGCAGAGGCACCATCAGTTACCACACTCCCGAGGTTGGTTAAGCTGAGGTCGAAATGCTGGAGCGTTTTCTTGGCGGTTTCAAGAATATCAGTGCCTTTCGTCGTTCCCTTCATTGGTACGAGCGCTAACAGTTCTTCTGTCACATTGAATTGTCGATCAGTGCCACGGACAAAGATAGCCAGTTGTGCTGTATCCTTCACATCTGTGCTTCACAAGTGAATATCACGTAAATTTGGACGACCGTTTTTTTATTTTATTTTTTAAAGTTCCTTCAATGTCATCAGCAAGTTGTTCGATACGTCGTGCTACAGTTACCCCAGACAAATTCGGTTTTTTAAACACGTCATTATTTGGGCACAGAATATCCCCAGCAGCAATGAAACACTCTTTCACAAACTCGCCGTCCAAGAAAGCTTTTGATTTTTTTGCAAGTTTTTCAGCTATTACATAACTTACTTTGACGCACGCTTCGCTCTCTTTCTTCTACCTTTTAAACGTACCCTGCTGGCATTTTAAATCAGTTTGGAGACGGTTCACCTTGTCCACATGAAGCGGCCCATGAAGATGATCGAAATTGGAGACGCATGCTTTGTCTCATAATGTCTTTTATAGGTACGATTATATTCTTTCGATACTGATACTGACCCACGACAAATTAAACACTGGTTTATCGTCGATCGGCACAAAAAAAGTACAAATTGGTCCACCTTTCATTAAAAACCCGACAAGAATCACTTGATTTACGCTTTTTAGTCGTAGACGACATAGTGATGGAAGGTGAACCCAAAATATTATCCAAAATGGCCGTGTAACGATTATTATCCACTGAATATCTCTTACACTAATGAAAAAAGTCTGGCAATATAAAACCAATATAGGCTATGGCTGACACGAATAACCTGAGTGCGCTTATACACGAATATTACACTGTTCACGACTGACTGACTGTGGATAAGATCCTCTTGTATTTATATGAAAATAACGAAGTATCGAGAACTTTCGAGATGTATCTGGAAGGCACTAGACAGCGCACTCGAACGAAATACTGCTTCAGCCATCTGCCTGCGACGTTAATACTTGTACTTAAGTACCTCTTGGCGCTGCCAGATGGCTGACGAAGCATGTCTATTTAATATTTATTTTTATAGGATTTTATGTCAAGTATCAAATGCACAGCGTTCCTTGTGAATCTGGAAAGCATCTTACAAATCTAAATACCGCAGTATAGCTTAGCGGCTCGCGGGGTTCATTGAAATTATTTTTTATTTTATCGCGTTTTAATGTTAGGTAGTTATTTTTTCAAAATGACCGGCGGGTCACGGCAAAGAGCTCCGCGGGCCACAGGTGACCCGAGGGCCATGCATTGAAGACTCCCGGCTTAGCTTAAACAAGCCACGTTTTTAACATTAATTGTTGGAATACACTTTGGATATTAAGATAATAATGCACGACTTAACTATAAGGTCACCTTTAGTTTGCGAAAACACATTGCCGTAAAACTGACGACAACTCAGATGTTAATAGTGTTGGATTTGGAAAGCTATTCCCCCCCCCCCCTCGGTGTATTCTTACAGCCAACATGTGGGCGTGATATACGTTGCAAAATTCTTCCATGTGACGAAGTAGAGTCGCATTTTTCTTCTTATTTATTTATTTATTTATATTTTTTTTATTTATTTATTTACTAAAACGTTTTGAATAAGAATAACGGAAATATCTTTGTCGGTTTTTTTACACTAGCATACACAAAACTGATAGTTTTCTTTTATTTATTTTTATCTAAGCATATTATTTAGGGATTTAGGCGGTGTTGAGAGCTGATCCGACAGCTTCGGCAGGACGAAAACTGAAAATTAATTTATTTCCAAAACATTAAAAAAAGAAACAGACTAAACAAGAAAAACTTTATTAAAGCAGAACAAGTTAAGCCAAAATATTATATTATTACATTAGCTAATGAGATTGCAATGTTGTTTTCTAACACACTAAATAATTAATTCTTCATGCAACACAACAAATGATATGAATATTAACATCTTTTCTTTTCATTATTTTTGCATATAATCTTCAGAATGGCAGCGATGAGTATTTTGTAGCTCTATGGAAAAGAAAACAACAACAACAACAACAATATCGGTTAAATAGTGTTAATGTTACAAGCAGGTAGGAAAATACCACATCTCCAGTATATTAATTGGATTCATCACCGACTGCTTTTTTGTTCTTTTTCTTTTTTAACTGTAATTAGCTTTACCAAACAAATGTAATGCAATATTTAAACTCTCATTCACATTTCATTTCTGGCATTGTTTGCTATAAGCTGTGCCAAGCAACGTCTTATGAGATTGTTTTACTCTGTCTCAGACATCGTTAATCCGTAAGGATTAACTCTTCAAACCTTAACAACTTATTATATTTCATTGACAAAAACTTAAGATATATATAGTAGCTAATTCATTTTAATTAATTAGTCAATAAGTTTATAACTGTAAAAATCCATTGAGCCTAATGTATTCAGGTAACAAATTTTTCAGTTTGTTACAAGTGGTTTTTTAGGTTGAGTTTCGCAAACTATGTAACACACAATATTTATTTGGTTGTGCGTGTACACTGCAGTGCAGTGATTTTCAGTCTTCGGTTCAGAACTCACTTTAGAATTTTTTTTTCATTCCAGTTGGAACTTGCTGATTTACCAAACGATTCGAAATAACGTTCACTAAATTATATATATATATATATAATTGTAAATTACAGTTATTATGAACTTGAGCTATAGTAAAGGGGATGTTACGGCAGATGATGGAACAGTATCGAGAGAAACAAAGGGAACTACATCTGGCATTTATTGATCTGGAGAAAGCATACGATAGAGTGCCAAGGCAAGAAGTCTGGAGGTGTCTGAGGGAGAAGAAGGTGCGAGAGAAATATGTCAGGCTGTTGTCGGAAATGTACAGAAATGTAAAGACAAGTGTTCGGACCTGTTTGGAACAGACAGAAAGTTTTCAAGAAACAGTTGGCTTGCATCAAGGGTCAGCATTAAGTCCGTTTCTGTTTAATATTGTGATGGAGGTGGTAATAGAGAAGGTGAGAGAAGATGCGCCTTGGACAATGTTGTATGCAGATGACATCTTACTGTGTGCAGATTCAAGAGAAGAAGCGGGAACTAAACTGGAAAGATGGAGGAGAAAAGTACTGGAAGAGAGAGGTATGAGACTGAGCAGAAGTAAGACAGAGTATATGTGTTGCACAGTGGACGGTGGACAGGAGAGACATCTGGAGCTGGAAGGAAATGTCATCAGGAAGGTGAGAGACTTTAGATACTTAGGTTCAACAGTGGAAGAAGATGGAGGAGCTGAGAAGGAAGTGGGATGCAGGATACAAGGGGGTTGGAGGAACTGGAGGGAGATGGCTGGAGTGTTATGTGATAAGAGAGTGCCCATCAATCTGAAAGGCAAAATCTATAGGACAGTAGTGAGGCCAGCTATGACATATGCTATAGAAACTGTGGCCCTGAGGAAAAATAACATCAGCAGGATGGAAGTAGCAGAGATGAGAATGCTTAGGTGGATGTGCGGTGTGACCAAAAAGGATCGTCTGAGAAATGACTATGTCAGGGGAACAGTGAAAGTTACGAACTTAGGAGAGAAAATAACATCAAGGTTGAGATGGTTTGGTCATGTGATGAGGAGGGAGGACGAATATGCGGGAAGCAGGGTCATTCAGATGGATGTGCAAGGAAGACGGAAGCGTGGGCGGCCAAGGAAGAGATGGAGGGAGCTGGTAGAAGAGGACTTGAGGATGAAGAACTTGGATGTGGTGACAGCCCAAGACAGGAAGATGTGGAGGAGACTCATTATCAACAGTGACCCCACTTAAGTGGGAGAAGCTGCAGAAGAAGAAGAAGAAGAAGATGAACTTGAGCTATAGTCCGTATTAAAGTTCTATTGTTGTACACTTGTGCGTGTGTGGAACCACGCGATCTCCAGTATCTGATAGTAGAGCTGAAAGAGTCAGGCAAATTATAGCTGAGATTATTGTTCATATGAAGAGGGTCCAAGGTGATTTCTTTTGACTCGACAATGCGGCGTTCTACCTCATCGTGGCAAATATGTAGGTTTGAAGTTGTTGTCAAATTTACTTCATGTTGGCGGCTTTCGTTTTTCGTGTTTATTGAAAACAAGACATGGCCTGATAGGACAGTTGCTCTGGTTCTCTTGTAAGCAATGTCTCTCTGGTGTTCCTCGAGACGTAGGAGGATAGATTTCTCCCGTTTGACCATAGTAAGGCTTTCCGCACTCACATGTGACTTTGTATAACCTGGAAATTGTAGAAGGTTGTGAGATTGTTTGTAGTTGCTGAAACTTGATCTTATTTTTGGAAGAGTCGAGAAGCACGTTTGTATGTTAAATTTCTTTAAGATTCTACTCAGTTTTTTGGATAGTGTGCTGATATATAGCAAGGAGATATAACCTTTGGAGTCGTCCTGTGTCTCTACGTTGCTATGTTGACGGTGGGATAATTGTTTGTTGATACTTTTTAAAGAGTAGCCATTGCTTTTAAAGGTCCATAAGTTGGGTATTATATCAACTCTTGCGAATCGTGCAAGATCTGTACTGTCAGATGCAGAAGAACTAAAAAAAGAACTATAACATCTTAAATGGACCTTTAAAAGCAATGGCTACTCTTTAAAAAGTATCAACAAACAATTATCCCACCGTCAACATAGCAACGTAGAGACACAGGACGACTCCAAAGGTTATATCTCCTTGCTATATATCAGCACACTATCCAAAAAACTGAGTAGAATATTAAAGAAATTTAACATACAAACGTGCTTCTCGACTCTTCCAAAAATAAGATCAAGTTTCAGCAACTACAAACAATCTCACAACCTTCTACAATTTCCAGGTTATACAAAGTCACATGTGAGTGCGGAAAGCCTTACTATGGTCAAACGGGAGAAATCTATCCTCCTACGTCTCGAGGAACACCAGAGAGACATTGCTTACAAGAGAACCAGAGCAACTGTCCTATCAGGCCATGTCTTGTTTTCAATAAACACGAAAAACGAAAGCCGCCAACATGAAGTAAATTTGACAACAACTTCAAACCTACATATTTGCCACGATGAGGTAGAACGCCGCATTGTCGAGTCAAAAGAAATCACCTTGGACCCTCTTCATATGAACAATAATCTCAGCTATAATTTGCCTGACTCTTTCAGCTCTACTATCAGATACTGGAGATCGCGTGGTTCCACACACGCACAAGTGTACAACAATAGAACTTTAATACGGACTATAGCTCAAGTTCATAATAACTGTAATTTACAGTCGAATATTATAGCTTTATAATTGTACAGCTTTAGAGTGTCTCAATGTTTTTTTCAGTGTCTTTTAATAGCTTTCTATGTTCTTAACGCCTGATGAAGTCAATCTCGACGAAACATGTTGCGTTTTCAAATAAATCTCAATTTGTTATAATTCTCGGTTTTTTTAGTCAGTTTATATTAAAATGAATATATCCAACCTCCGAGTTAATAGTAATAGTCATATATATATATATATATATATATATATATATATACAGGGTGTTCGGGATAAATTTGACATATTTATAATTAATTATATTTTTCCGTAAGTTACATGTATTAACACACACTTCTCTTCATTTAAAAGTTTGGACCCTTCTTCATTCATATACAAGATGTCAGAAAGGATGGATAGCTGGAACCCACCTGAATCATGGAAGAGAATAACTTGTATCATGATGATTCGTGCCCGCCATCAAAATAAGGATATTACGACTGCTGCCCAATGCTCCCTGAATACAGTAAAAACAATCAGGCATGAACTAGAGACTTGCAATGGTGACTACGAGGATGTAGCAAGAAGAAAGATCCCTAGCAGACGATCTGATTGCGTTCGTACAGCAGAATTCCTCGCAAATCTGCAGGAACAGGTGTTGAAGAACCCTGGCATTGGAATTCGGGCTTTGTTCGTGGAGTTGCTAACTGTAGTCAAGCCCTGGATAACAAGGGTAGCCAATGGTAGGCCGTATGTATGGCAGCAGGATTCGGCCCCTTGCCACACCTCTGGGAAAAGTCAAAAATGGTTGTCTGAAAATTTCTACGACTTCACCAGTCCAAATGTTTGGCCTCCAAACTCCCCAGACCTTAACCCCATGGATTATTTTGTATGGGGCGCAGTTGAAAAAGACACCAATCGCACTTCCAGTAATACAAAAGCCCAGTTAATGGATAAAATTAAAACAGTTTTTGCGGCCCTTCCCAGGGAGACTGTAGCATCAGCTTGTTCGAGGTTCCGAAGCAGAATTGAAGCTGTGATCGATGCTAATGGTGGTTATTTTGAGTAAATCTTGTTGATAGTATTGTAATTAACTCTGCCTGTAATGTTTTTTTGTCAATTCATTAAATTTAATAGATACAAAGAAGATTTTCTTTTTCCTTACGAAACTGTCAAATTTATCCCGAACACCCTGTATAATTAAGAAATTTAATTACTAAAAGCACTAAAATGGGTAAAACTACTTATTATTTGAATGCACAACTAGTTTCATGTTATTGGAAGATTTCATCGGATGCATAACATGAAAAGAGAAATAACAAAAATATACATTACAAGAGGCAGCTATAAATTAACTCTCAAACGTGTTGCTGACATTTGAAGCCATTTTGGATGCCATAGCATTGTTGGGCACGTTCATGCGGGCATATTTCGCCAAAGCTGTATAGTTGTAGAGTGACAATCAGATAAGTGAGAGCTAAGGTTAGTTAGTATTCAGATGGGCCGGATTGAGGAAAATTTCTATTGTTTCCACAATTCTTCTCTGCAGTTCATCGTTGCATCTTCTATAGTGTTTTTTGATTTGTTTCAGATCACTGGATGAATGGCAGAATCTTTCTCGTTAGGGCGAGTAGAATTAACAGCGTGATTAGATAGTGCGCTGGCTCTAGTTCTGCATACCTAACGTCTCTCACATATTCTTTCATACCCACCTCAATGGATTTCTCCGTCTGACCAAAATAAGGCAGATTGCAGTTACACTAAAAACGATAAACCCCTGGATACTTTAGGCTGTCATGTTTCAGTTTAGGTGTACGAAGTAAGGAACGAAGTTCGGATAGAGGAATAAAAAAAAGTGTGGATTTTAAATTCCTTGAGAATTTTAGCTAACTTTGGTGAAATACTGTAAAGATATAAAAATATGTAAGAAGATGTAAAAGGCTTTATAAATGTGGAATCAACCGACATTGTCCTCAATCCGTTCCATCTTAATACTAATCTAAATAAAGCCGAATAACCCTAAATATAGCGTTGATTATCCTTTATCCTGCAACTATCCATTCAATCTGACTGCGGCAGCTTAACAGCACCCATTAGATGAACAATATATGGCGGCAATCTCGGTAAACTGCAAGAAATTAACATTTAATCCGGTAGCCAACAATAACTCTGTGAGACTGCTAAAAGTCGGATTGAACAGACCATTTCTTACATGATGAAAGAAAGAAGCGATGCTTGTTCCATGGACGGAACCTCAAAATTCAGTCTTCTGATATTTCTCATGTTTCTGTCCTCGGTAAGGAAGTCCATTCTTCAAGATCTTTACTAATTCAAGTATTATTAATTATATTTTGACTATGTACAAACTAAACAAATGACGTTCACTTTACCTGGCATTTTTTTTAATCAAAGCCATGCTATGATTAGTATTTATAGTGCGACGATTCGAATTGATTTTAGCAGCTGTCTTTTCCCATTACCATAATTTCCACTTTATAAAATATGTCTGCATATTTTCGACTTGATTAAAGAAAAGAAAAACCTTCTGCGATAAATATCTCACTGTTTCCTCTCTTATAACTAATTTTTATTACAGATACATACACCAGTTTCATAGTTGCGAGAAACAACTGCTTTTTCGGTAGGTCATATATTCATCGGTAGATGGCGACAGCCTCTAGTAATGAACGTATTTGTACGATTAAGCTACCTGCTACTATTTTTGTCTGCAAGCCTCTTCCAATATGAAATCCATATGTTCTTCGTTCTAGAATATTTAAAAATGAGAGAGAGAGCAACTAATGAATTCTCTACGTCTCTCTTTCTCTCGAATATTTAAAAATGTTGTAAGGGTCACTGTTTCTTCCTTTTTCAGTTAACGCTTGCTTGTAGACCCATAGTTTACCATGCAGAACCAAATTCGACAGAATAGGGTGTTTAATTGTTATTTCCATATTGGCCTCTGTCTGTGTATTGTGTATTCATCTTACTGGTTTGTCTGTTTTGAGGGATGAAAAACTGTCCACTATCGTATGAGGCCAGCTAACTCACCAGTTGTTTGCAAAGGCCTAATAAAAGTTCTTCACGTCATAGATGGGATTCGAATTCGTGTCTTTTCAACCAAAGGTGTCTTTTAAGCCAGCTGAACAACAAGGCTCTGAAGTCAGTGTTAAAATTAAAAAATCTTTTTAATAAAATTATGAAAAAAAAACAATAAACGTGTCACTCATAACAAATGTAACTTACACATTGATTTTTTTTTTAAATGCAGCATTAAGTTATGTAAGCAGTAAAATTCAATATTAAGAATAAGTGGAAAATAAACTCTAGGTTGAGAATAACGATAATAATAATCATGTTATTGTAAGTGTTTCACTCAGTTATACTATAAATTAACGATATCAAGAAATTATATACTTGGCTTAATCCTTTATCCAAGTGTAAGCAAACAAAGTTTGCGCCTGAAGTATCTTTCATTACTGGGGCAACTCGTGGCAAAGGTGGTATGACTTCTCATCACTTGCCTCAGTAAAGTAAATGAATTCCCATCACTGCATCTCCTTTGCATTATGGGATACTGAGGCAAGTGATGAGAAGTTATACCACCTTTGCCACGAGTTTCCCCAGTCCTGAAAGATACTTCAGGCGCAAACTTTGTTTGCTTACACTTGAATAATGGATTAAACCAACTATATATTTTTTTGGTATCTTTAATTTATAATAATCATGTTAATAATAATACGATTCATATCACGAATGAGCAGAATCATAATAAAACAATTAAAAAGCCAAATATAATAAAATGAACATTGTTATTTTTAATTATTTATGTGGATTCCCACGTTTTCGTTAGCAGATAATCCAGTATCGGTTTCATCTCAAAAAAGAACACACACACACACACACACACACACACACACACACACACACACACACACACACACACACACACATGTCACGCGGCTTCATTTACTTTACTGTGAGAACAGCAAGGAAGTTCTCTACCCGAAGTCCCACTCTTTAAAGAACAGAAACTGTGCACTTAGGTAGTTGAAAAATAGTTACAATGGAGTTTCATAAATATGTTCTGCTTACCTAAATTATGATTTATGAAAGTTTATTCAGTGATATCTTTTCCATTTTAGTTTCGATGCGCAACTTACTGCTAAAACATTTGTTTCATTTTCATGGGAGAGTTGGGTTTTTTTGGAATTACGTCCTAAGCAGTGAATGAACGCTTTAATGTTAGCGTATTATGTCTGTTAATTGCTTATGTTTTTCTACCGGTTAACCTTTCTTAGAATAGAGAAAATAATCGGAGTTTCCGGGGAAAACTGCATAAGAGTGTTAACACGGCTAACTAATTTTTTTTTGAAAGACATTTGTGACAGTTCCTCCCATCATTTATGCGATTCGAACGCAAGTCTTTCCAACTGATTTAGAACATGTCACGGCATTCTTGCGATTGTCGGTTTTATGGGATGTCCTGCAATAAATTAACATTGAGTAAACAAACAACTTCTAAAAATATTGCGTCCCATTCAGACAGCGATATGTCACACAGGTTAAGAATAGCGAAATTAAATTTTGTAAATCTGTTGCTCATTTATAATCAGGCACAATTTTAGAGATAAGAATTAATATTAACTTTATTAATGCTGAAATACATTTCACTGCATAATAACTGATTAGTTTTTATTATTATTGAGTTATATGAAAGATCAGAACCCGAATCTCAAGGAAAATATGTGGATCCTCTGTCAAAAAGTTTAGTACTGAAAGACTGAGGAAACCATGAAGTAAAAAAGCCACATATAGTGAAAGAATTAATGAACACCTGTCACCTCTAAATGACAGTGAGAATGTCGATGAAGCTTGACAAACCCTGAAGGACCACAGCAAACAGTGTCCTAGGAAAAGAACCAAGTACATTCACGGGTTTCATACAGAATATGGACTTGTGACGACAAAGAAGAAAAATGAGACATATAAAAGAAATGCAGCAAAGGAACGACAAAGAAATGGAGAAATATCTTATGATCAGATGGGAAGAAGACAAAATAGTGTGAAAGAAAAGAAAGAAGAAATGTAACGATTATGGACTTAAGGAAATGGAACATATTTGAAGTATAATCGAAAGTTGCATAAGAGTTGGAAAGATTTTCGGCGTTGGATAATTATATAGGGACAACGAGGGCATAGTTTTGACTAGAAATGAAATGAGACCAATGGACAAAGCATTTCCATGAACTACTGAACACTAATGCATATGATGAATTGGATGAGTGGATAAAACAGAGAGCCAAAAAGGTATAGGAGCGGCTAAACCAGCACTGACATTTGCAGAAGTGAAAGTAGCCACAGAAAACAACCAAAGTGCAATAATTATGGTCCCAGAAATCAATGTAATATGAAGAACTAATAACGAGAGAGTGCAAAGTATTTCAAACAGCTGTGCAACTTATTGCGACACGGATTAATGAAACAGTCCCAGAAGAATGAAACTGAACCTTATATAAATCCTACACAGATGATCTGCTCTAATTGTAGACGAATCAGTTCATTTTGTGCCACTTAAAATTTGTTTCAACATTTTATTCAAGAGACGTTTCCTCTACGTAAAGAGCGCTATTTCTAAGAGCTGAATCCACTATCAATGGAGATTCCATTATGGAAGATCCAGAAGGGACCAGAATTTCAGTGTACCTCATATACTTGAAAAATGAAATGAATTCGAATTCAAACATATCCCATTTTCATATAATTAAGAACAGCATGTGATAGCATACACGAGTCTAATTTTTTTTTTTTTCTATGACTATTTTTGACATAACAGAACATAAACTGATTTTGGAGGGTTATCTTTATTGTCTTGTAATATAATCTGATCATCTGCGTACAGTATTGCATTGATAACAATTCTTCTGGTTAACCGGATGCCTTGCTTTATTGTCATTTTCCATATTTTAATAATTTGATCAATGTATATATAAATATCCTATCATTTCAGTGGTCCTAACAGGCACTTAAGCACCCACGACCTTTCCAACTATTCTTGAACTTCGCAACCATAACTCGAAGATAAAGTGGTTAGCCCTATGCGTGTGTGTTCACGAGGCCGGTTTGCCTGTTTTGGGGAAAACCCTATATATATATATATATATATATATATATATATATATATATATATATATATATGTGTGTGTGTGTGTGTGTGTGTGTGTGTGTAGAAAGCTTACTTGGGAAATGGAGTAAAACCAGGTTTAAAATAGCTTGGTATCTTTAATATATATATATATATATATATATATATATATATATACTCTTTCTTCATTGATTAATTTCCTTAATATTTTTGTAGGCTATGTCTTGTCTTCCACGAATATCTTAATGGTACCTCCTTAAAGATATCTCCACCTTGACTTTCAAGCAGCAATGATCTTAAGAGCTATGCCAGCGATAGCTAAGCTACTGGTACCCCCACCCCTCCACCCCCCAAGCTGGATAGGTCGAGAAGTAGGTGCCATATTAAGCGCGATACCCAGGTAGGGTTTTGCATAAGGCCGGTTACCTCACCAAGTAAAAAATCTTTACTCAGACGCTTCAACTGGAAAATACACGTCTGTTATCAGACAATTAATAATCGATTATTGAAAATTGTTCAAGTTGTCGAAAGGGTTAAAAGTTATATAAGATAACTGAGATTTTATTTTAACTTCGTAACAAATGTGAAAAGGCTCCACAACTGAAGCTCTCCAATAATTGTTCATAATTCAGTTAGACAAATTATAAATGAAAAGTGTACTTGGGTCATGAAGAAAATTTGTAACGTGGATGTTACCGTAGGCTGAAGAACGAAGAACAGGTGTTTTCATTGACTAATAATCCAAGAATAGGCAAAATTAACAAAGAAATTAAAAGAAAAATAACAAAGAAACTAAAATAAAGAAAAAGCCAAACAGCTTCAATTCGGAGTTGCAAAATTGCATATAAATTTACGATTTTTGTAAACTTACGAACTTTCATAGTTTCTAGAAACATTCGGCTTTGAAATAATGTTGGATTTCATATCCACTTTGCCTACGTATCTATTAAAACTTTTTTAAAACACACTGATAAGCATTATCAAATATGTATTAAAATAAATTTAACTAGATAACTACTGAGAATGCTGTCAGTTCCTGTGCAAATTACGTATTCTTGGATTGAGTCGCAGCATATGTTTCCAAAATCTATTTCGGTCTTCTGTCCTATTTTGCACTGTGCGGGGAAAAAAAAAAAAAAAAAACTGCATGAGTGTGTCTGTCTGAGTTACGATGGTGATCGAACTATCCAGCCGCCTAGTGTACCCCCCACCCCCCACCCCAGCAGCTCCACTGAGGCTTCATGACTCAGGTACATCTTTCACTTATAATTTGTCTTCCTGAGTTATAAACAATTATTGGCGACCACTCGTCTGCAGACATGGAGATTTCTGAGTCAGTTTTTGATGTCTGCTTGTCCTATCGGGGAATTTAGAATGGTGTGATTCACATCTTTTCCGAGAGGGACCTCCCAACGAACACCTAGTGGATAAGGCGACGCAACTGTTAGTGCCTCACATCCGTACACCATCTGGCGAACGCCACTACAGCCAGACTGGCTGGCTCGCGCACGTGTACAGTGTGCGTCTCCAGATGCAGCATGCGCGTGCTAGAAATATTAAAGACACGTGGTGTTTTGCGACGTCTGCTGCTTAGTTATTGTTGCCTGCTGGGGTCGCGAGAGACAGGTAGTCTGATTAGAGACAGCAGACAGTTTGTCAACGTCACCACTACGGGCACCGTCTGAACAAATAAAAAGACAAAATAACATTGGGACGACAGTAACACGCTATCGGTGACATTTTCACTTTTCATCCGCATTTTATAGAGGAACATCTTTTTCCCAGTGAGTTTGTCTACAAACAATTAGCCCATTCCAGATCACTTTGACAGTTAATATTAACATCGGAATGAAATATCCCATAACACTTTATAAAATAAACTGTTATGGGGTATTTCTTGCTTTTAAACCCCATATAAATACATAACAAGAAAATAGGTTAAATGGTAAGACGTTTCCATATGCTATCCATTATGCCAAATGAAACCCAGGGTGTGTGTGTGGGGGGGGGGGGCTAGAGTATTAATTCATCCTGGTTATTTGTTTTAATATTCCAGTACATAATGCGGCGAATTACGAACTTCATACAAAAAACTTTAATTGCAACTGAACACAGAAGGGAATAAAAACAAATTTTAAAATGTTTGAAATAAACATGCTGCGTTGAAAGATACACATTTCTGACAATATTTTGTTGGTTGAACTCTATTTTATTCTTTGCCAAATCGTGTAATGTTCGAAGACAGACTAATAGAAGACTTCATTTCTGCCTGCTCAAGAAGGCTGGCGTGGATATTAACCACAGTTTTTTTTTTTACTCTTGCACTCAGAAATTTCATCTCATCTCATCTCTCTATTCTTCCTTCGAAAATTGCGCAATTTCCACCAGAATGAAATGTTTCATTCAGACCACTTGCTTTAGCCAAACTACACGTTCAAAGGTAATTTACATTTCGAAGATGCAAAGTGGCATCTTTGAAATGTGCTAAGCATGTCTCTGAATTTGTTTCATTTTTCGCAGTTGTTTTTGCAAAGAAACAATACACCGAATTTTGGCGTTCACATCATATATTTAAGCACCCTATAGATATCGCACAAGAAGAGAAGGGAGTGATATCGGTAATACGGAGAATTATGTATTAAATTGTAACCATACCATTGAACGCATTTTGTCTCTTGACGAATCCAATTATTATTATTTTTTGGCTACATCGTCACAAAATGAATGACAAAATGCTTTTATATCAAATTCCAACAAAAAAAAGTTGAATATTAACGTACCGTTATTATTATTATTATTATTATTATTATTATTATTATTATTATTATTATTTGAGATATTTACCGAAAAATAACAATTCTAAATAAATAATTCTTAAATGATTAAGAAAATTCATTATCAGCTGTTCTTTTGCATAAGAAACAGATAAAAAAAAAAGTTACATTGTATCAAAAATGGAACAGTGCACTGATGATGCATATCAATATATGAATAAAACATACACTAGAAATCTGGAATGGATAATATTCAATCTCAAATACGATGGTAAATCATAACTACAGAAAATACATTTCCCTCACGAAAGGAATTTGGCTGTATTATCACAAAGAAAGAAAGAAAGAAAGAATGACAAAATAATTGATTTCCAGCGAAAAGTTGGAAAATCAATCTAATATTATTTTTCACGAGATTTGTCAATAACATTTGAGTCTCAACTGCCATTTTATATATGAAACGGTTTTTGTTGAATTCTCCATATTTAAGAAAGAAAAAAAGTGTGCTTTTCTACTTTTCAATCAAGTACCTTCATGAAATTTTCAGGAAAAAACCCTCAGTGCAGAATTAGTGCTTTTATTTTATGAAATAATAATGTAAATAGTAATAATAGTTGGAGCTTCAGTACTATTTTTGATAAAGGATGTTCAATATCAGCGAGAAGACTAAGTTTATGTGTGTGTGTGTGTGTGTGTGTGTGTGTGTGTGTGTGTGTGTGTGTGTGTGTGGTGTGTGTGTGTTGTCAGCGTCTTTTGGCTCTAGAAGATAACTTTGTTTGATGTTTTTCGTCCATCGAATTCCACCTTCTAGCTGCTTGATAATTGCCGTGGTGATGGATGAGAAGCGGGAAAGATTTTCTCCCCTAAAAGAGTGCGAGCCAACTTTCCTTTCCTTATTTTTTTATTTCCAGAAGCAGAGGAGGTGATGTGGATATTTATGGAAGAAACGGTTACCACAACCTCGTAATATTCCTTGAGAAAGGAACGTGCTACGACAATCGTTACATCATTAAAGCCACCGAATTTCTTAAAGTACTGAATACTGCTTCCGAAATCGTTTGCTCGAGGAGATACAAGAAACGATCAACTTTCACCTGTAGACCAGAACGTTACGGTCAGAGACGTCATAGCCGTGAACTCGAAAGCTGCAAAATATCTAATGGAAGAGCAATCTGTTGGATATCATTCGAAAGAGTGGGTTAGTCCATTTTCAGGAATTACTGAAAAACTAACTCGATAAATGATGGGCCTAATTTGCTGCCGTTTACCGTCTGGATTTAGAGTAAAAGTGTTTCAATGGTATCTACTCTCATGTTGTAAATACTAATAACAAAGGACGCTTCGGCTGTGTTGTGGATGTTTACGAAAAATAAAAAAACAACACTACGCAGGTGATCACATCACAGTATTTAGCTAGTTCGACTTCATTACGCCAGCTCTGTCTAAGAGTCTAAAGATATCTAGCAATTTAATTAGTAGGTTTTTCTTTGGAGTTTCTGGCTCCTTCCTGTAAAAACATAAATCCGACCCAGATTTACCAGTTAATTTTTGTTTTGTTTAAATTCGTAACTGCATCGCAATATGTTTCTATCTTTTCAGAGAGTGAAGATAATTTCATCCTCTTTTGTAACTTACAATCAAATTCCTAGAGATTTTTGAAGAATGATCTTCTTTTTCTGCGATACTATTAGACTGACATTTTGACCGAATTTCCTGTTTCCGAGATTAGAACCATGTCGAAAAAAAACATTTAATTCATATTCGACAGATTAAAGCCGTTATTATATATAAAAACTAGCCCGATGTGGCAAGTTTATGATAGCACCAGCATTTGCATCAGTAGGCAAATGCTGATCAGGGATGAACGTAATTCAGCATTTTACGGAAAAAAAAAACATTTTTGAAGTAGGTGTAAGAATTCAAAATTTAAAGTTAAAAGATTCAGTTGTGCAGAAAGTCAAAAAGTTTTATAATCTTTTAGTGAGGATTTTGGGAGAAATTATCAAAATTCAAATTTTCTTTCTATGATCTTAGAGCCAAGCAAACATAGCGAGAAAGAAGCAATTCCGGAATTTAGTGCTGCTCGCTATAAACTGCCCTACTCATTCCAAGTGAAAAGAAATTAAAAATGAAAAAAAAAAACGCCTTTTTGTTTTTTCTGATTAAAGAACAAATAAATATTTGGAAATGCTAGACCCATTTCCGACTAGTTTTATACATTCAAGTGGAGATAAAACTCTATTAAATGTTTTATTAGGTACTTTGAGAATCGCTTTAAGTAATTAAAGAAGAAGCATCCGATGGAGAGAAATTAATATCTCTAATCCTGGATTAAATATTGAATAAAAGGATGCCCTAGAATAATTTTCGTTCCTTTTCGAGTGCCTTGATTATCACAGAAAGAAATGTGGTGCGTATCCTCAAAGGGATGTACTGGATATCATAAATCTTACACGATCAGTAATTCCTCAAGTCTCTGATGAACAACCTTTTCTCAAATTAGTCTATGATTTGGATTAACTCTTATACTTTGATCATCTAAAGCACGCCTAATTACACTAACTGATCTATTTCTTGGTCCTCTGTGCTTTTAACTGACATTTTTATCCAAACATTAGTTTTGATAATCTTTAATTTTTCCATTTTGTTTAAGCGACTATACCATCCCAGATTATTCTGCTTACACATCTTTGACTTAAATATATAGTTGATATAGCTGTGATATCAGCTATATCAACTCAGATATATGAATATATATCTCATATATTCATATCAACTATTTCATTTGTAACCCAACGCTCAGATCTCTCGGATGTTAAAATTGCTTTGCAAACAGACTATACAGTATTGTTTTAGGTAATTTATCTCCTCTACCATACGAATTTATTCAACTGTCTTCCCAACACCATGCCATACTTACTCTATTATCTATTCATTGCTGAATTTCAAAGTAAATTTCTTACAACAATATTGATTTGCCCAGACTCATGAAGACGTTTTGGGATACTCGTTTTTACTCTGCTCAACACTAAGTGGTGGTCATTAACTATTTCGAATCTCTCATGAATTCTTATATGTTGAACAATTTGAAGACATAACTCTGATTAGTAATTTCTTTTATTATTAAATAAATTTATTTAATAATTAACTTAATTTCAATTTTTAAGCTTTTCTTTATATTTGGATATTTTAATAATAAAATATTTATTATTGTAATACTTTTATTTTTTAAAAGAAATCGAAATAAAAAGAGTTATAATTAAAATTGAGATATTAAAAATTAAGCTTAAAGTTATTAAAATGAAATTGAAATAATATTAAAATTAAGAAACTAGATATGCATCAATGTAATTCAAGTACCTGTTTATCTTTTTATTTCTCCATATTCAATAGTTTATTCACAAAAAGAGAATTAAATTCGACATTGAAATGCCATATTTACACGAATTTGAAACGTCTCGCAAATTACTAATTTCCTTAATTTAAAAAAAAAAACCAGCTAACGCCTTTTTATTCCCGTATACGGGAGTAGGCGAGGCCATTTAGCCCTATCTAACTTTTGGAGACTGAGTGGGCAGTTCAATCTCCACTGGTACCAATCAGAGATAGATGGCCCAAGGCTATCACTAATTAAGCGGTACTCAGTGAAGAGAGACGGCTCAAATGTGCCGCCATCTCGTGGTCCCTAACCCTAACACAATATATTTAATGTCTGAAATAATGTGGGTTCTACGGTCGATTTTCTTGAGTTTACAGGACGAAAAACCCGAGTTTCCGGGAGGAAAAACCTGCTTGCCCGTGCCAGAGATCGACTAACTCGGGAACCGGTCGAAAAAAGGCTTAGAAAAATTTCCTCTAGTCGCCGACTAGACTCGAAATCAAGCCTTCCTTCGTGCGGTCAAGCGTGGTGGTGTGCAAACGCCACATCCACTGAGCTACACAGGCTCTTGAGCTACACAGGCTCTGAGCTACACAGGCTCTCAATTTAATATTATTTAATATTAATCTCCTTAATTTAATATTTTTATTATTTATTCCCCTCCTCCTGTCTCTCCCTTCACTTCTTAGATGATTTGGAAATAGAGATTACAATTTCTATCTACAATTACAATAAGTACAATTTCTATCCAGTACATTCATAAAAAGGATCTATATACACAGACTCTCAGAGTTTGAGTTTTATTGTGATGATACCATAACGCTTTTTGTTTGTACTTTATTTGGCTATTTTTAAAGCTCTTCTTCGTTCATTTTTCTCAGTAAATTATACTGACACTCCCAAAAGTACACATGGGATTGTATCGGATAATTCCAAATATTAGAGTGTTTCACATCATATTTCAGTTTAGTATCCAATGAAATTCATAGCACGAGTTAACCACTGCTTGCAGTCCATAATGAAAGATACAGTTGTTTTAATCTTCCTGTAAGCATCTTCGTAGAGCTAACAGATGCGATGAAACGGAAGATTATAGGATGATCTCTGGAGTTAAATTAAAACCTCTGCACGTCTTGGAAAAATTCATTAACTTCTGTACTTGGAAATTGCGTTGGGTTTTAAGCCTTACTCAATAAGTGATACACTACAGAGGGATTTAGCAACATCACGCAAGTCCGTAGCAAAGTTCGGAGGTCATTAAAGTAGAAAGAGTTGAAGGAGTTTATTACGTGATGAGGAAGCTACAGGATTTCAGGATTCGGAAGGTACACTCAAGAAAAAAAAAAAAAACTAATTTAAAATGAAAGGCTAACAAATAATTTTTTTTCTCGTATTTCAGCGTGCTGTTATCAAAGATTCGTTTATGTATTGGACTATTTTTTTTTTTAAATCCGTAACACTACAAAGGAATCAGCTGGGATAGAAGTAAAAATGAAAAGCGAAACAGTAGTCAGTGCTGGCTTACTTTGTATGTGGAAAAAAGCAAAGAATAGGATATATTTAGTAAACGAAGTAACTGTCTTTTTATCTATATTTTGTTCATTTTGCTTTTTTTTTTCAAGACAAACTGAGGTTGTAATGTTTCGGCATTTTTATTTTGGATAGGTGAGACTATTTCACGAATCCTTGTAGACTGAATCACCTAACACCATATCGTACCTAGGAGCAGAGTAAATCTGCGATCACCAACAAAGCTCCCCATAAAATTGTATTCATGACAATCGTATTTCACTGGTAAGCCATAGTAGCTCCAATGAAAGTAGAATCGTAGTCTTTAGATATTGGTCTAAAGAATAAAAAATAAATAAATAAAAGACACGAAGTAAACAATATGACTAAGATTTGATAAAAGACATTTATTCATTTTGAACTAGAAAAAGTCACTTAGTGTAATATATTTCACATTTTGGATACCGTATAAGACAAAAATAAATCATTCCTGACTTCTTTTCCTAAAGGTTTTTCCCAGTTTACAAGATTGCGAAAAAAGAAAATATAACAAAATATCATCCTAAATAAAAGAAATAAACTGGATAAAAAGTTTTCATCCAAATGACAAAGAACCAGCACGTATGTCGGCATACAAAATTTACCTTCCTCGGATTTTGTTTGGCCGTTATCTCAAATATTAGGAAATCCTAGAAACTTCACAGGAAGAGCAAGAAGATATGACGAAAAGCTCCATCAGTGGAATAAGACAGTGACCGCAGGCAAGTACATTCAGGACATTTTGACAGATACATAAGATGATAAATGATGGAGGGCTGTAAGTCAGACAGTGGTAGAAGTGGTAACCTTATGCAGCTTTTGACCCGCCCTATGCTGGGAACCACCTTATTATGTCACATCGTGTGTACGGAGGAAGAATGATGACGATTGTTATCTGGATCTAACAGAAGAAATAATAGTTTTGTTCGATAAACACATCGATGTATGCTCGTGCCCAGTGTGTGTGTGTGTGTGATTTATGATATCGGGAAATATCTCAAATTCGAAACGTTTTGCTTTTTAGTGTTTAATGTTTTTCCAACGTGCATTGGAAACCAAAGTCGAAAGCAGACAACAGTTTTATAAAAAATATATACAATTTACAGTATATTTCATTATTCGATAATATTAAAAAAAAAAAAAAAAACCACTTGTGACTTCTGTGGATGATGAGGTTAAATCTAACTGACTACAAATATTTCCCGCCATCCTACCAACCATCCTTACCCGCTCACAGGGGTCTTGCAGTTGCCGTTATTTACAGAAGGACGCTGTTATGAATGGCGGAGATGTGAGATCTAGGATTTCGTAGAAACATCAATAACGTAACCACCTCAGCAGGAGTGGCCGCAGTTGTTCCCAATCTTCTCAGCTGTCTCAGAGATACTCCGGGACGAGATTAATGGATCTGTGGCCTGTTCAGCGCCTAGGCATCTACGCTAGAATAAGTTTCGTGAAGTATCAAGGCACTTTCCATTGTGCTCGAAACATTGCTCAGATTCTTAGCGGCTCTTTTGCAGTGACCGAATGACGGTGGCCACTGAAGAAAGATGAGGGATTTTTTCTAGCATAGGCAATATTTTATGCGGATCCACACGACACATAAGATGACAGAACAAAGCTGGTATTGACGTAAAGATTCAAGGAACTTATCGCTTGTCACATCGTTTTCCCTCTTCCTGTATTATCCTTCCTATCGCATGTCGAGCCACGTGAGTAAATTTTAGGGTGCTGGTGATGCATGTGTGGGATCAGCATTCTCTTTTTTTCTCATTTTGTAGTTAAATTGTCAATCTTTTTCATAAATTACTTACCACATGTTCTCTTTATGTTTAGATATAGCTAACCAATTTACATGTCATTTTTCTTTCTTTTCTGTGCATCTCTCCCCCCCCCCCCAGTGAAACAAAGAGCATGCATGCTTGTACTGCTTATAATGCTCACTTACCAACGTCATTCTGATATGATCGTTATGATTAATGTCAGAGGTAATAATACCGTCAATTATGTTAGTCACAAATATTAATATTAATGGTTCTGGCAGTATTAAATGGATCAGCAATCGTTCTCAAGGTGGAGGCGTCGCGAATGTCACAATTTACACCGACTGTTTAATAATCAAACTGCATATAAATAAATTAGGTAGTTACCGTTGAGAAAGAAAAGCAAACAGAATAGCGCTATTGTGCAACTAGTTTCCATTAGTTGCGGCACTTGAATTGCCATTTCCGTTAGCCTGTATTAGGCGAGATGGGAATACGGTATGAAATGTGTGTTGCATGATACGAACTTCTGAGATCGTTGCTAATGTTATAATGCTTAGAGTCCAGAAATCAATGGAACAGCTTTAAGTAGGACAGTCATTGTGACAATCTCCCTCATCTGACATAGCACGCAATAGTCCCTTGACATATCAAGGTTGGCCATTTTTAACCTACCTATAAAAGGAATGTGTGCAAGAGTATACTGCTGTATTCAAATACACTAACGAACCTTGCATGTTGTTGTTTATGCAAACTATGCTCATAAATAACCGTTGACTATGCTGACGAAATTTTTTTCTGCAAATAACTAAGATGCATATTTAATGCATTTTGAAATGCAGCGATTATAGCAATAATATGAGGAAGAATTAGGAATGGCTAAATGGAAAGGTTTCTTTTAACGGCATAATGGAAGTTCTAATGGCGATAAAAGCACTTATGAAATGTTATTAGTAGACTCACCAACAAAGCGAAAAACGTTTTCTGTTGACAGTAATAAGTATATAGTGTAGCTAATGTACATAATGTTATATTATCATATTTAACTTTTAAATGAGATGCAGTACTATTTCAGTTCTGTTCTCCTCGCGAAATCGATTTCTTCTCGGTACTTCCAAGCCTCCTACCAGAAGTTGGCAGAGAAGACAAGCAGTTTTTTTTTTAATATACGAACATGAATACCCCCCTTCCCTTCTCCTCCTCCCACACAATAGTAGTATATATATAATTCAGCAATAAGGACTATAAGATATCTGCACCGGCGTTGAAAGAATGTTCAACTGGACTATTCCTTTGACCAGGCTGTTTAATATGAGTCTCAGAACAGGTACGATTCCTCAGAAGTGGAACGAATGCATGGTAATTCCATTGCACAAGGATGGTACATAAACCAATGTATCCAACTATCGACCAATGAGTATCCCAAGAGTGGTGGTGAATATTTTGGAAAAGTAGTTTAGAGCTCGCATTCAGAAGTGGGTGAACAGCATGGGTTTACTAAGGAAAGGCCATGTTGTTACCATTGAGTTAGAATAATAACTGGCATGAGACTTAACACAGAGAGTCAGGGGAAACTAAATTATAATAGGAGTCATGGCGAGAACATGTGTGTAACAGCGACAATATTATGTAACTGTGTTAATGACAGGAATGGGCATTATCATGGGAATGATTACGAGGAGAGAAAGATTTTGACTTTTTGTTTGTCCGATTCGACCCATCAAACGTGAGCAAAGATGTCTGCATATGTAAAGTACTAGAGAAGAACAGAGCTCTGCAAGTTGTCCAACTGTGTTACGAGATCAGACAAGAGTATGCAAAAGAACATAATAATAATATATTAGGAGAAAGTTTTTCATAAAATAAACAGAGAAAAGTTATGGCGTATAATACAAAAATATTTATTACGTTTAGTACAAGTAATGCAAAGGATATAAAACTA
>NC_143549.1:69007500-69110000 GCF_054136105.1 Typopeltis vanoorti | reverse complement strand
GTAAGTTACATGTATTAACACACACTTCTCTTCATTTAAAAGGTTGGACCCTTCTTCATTCATATACAAGATGTCAGAAAGGATGGATAGCTGGAACCCACCTGAATCATGGAAGAGAATAACTTGTATCATGATGATTCGTGCCGGCCATCAAAATAAGGATATTTCGACTGCTGCCCAATGCTCCCTGAATACAAAAACACAACACGCAGAATAACAGATGGCTTGCATACAGTACAAAGGACATTCCTCGTGTAATGCAGACTAAATTTCCCCAAACTGTGATGGTTTTCGGATGTGTATCCTCTGAAGGCAATGTGATGCCTCCGCATTTTTTCCAAGAGGGCCTCAGGTTGACTTCAGTTGGCTACGTGGAGTTGCTAAACACTGTAGTCAAGCCCTGGATAACAAGGGTAGCCAATGGTAGGCCGTATGTATGGCAGCAGGATTCGGCCCCTTGCCACACCTCTGGGAAAAGTCAAAAATGGTTGTCTGAAAATTTCTACGACTTCACCAGTCCAAATGTTTGGCCTCCAAACTCCCCAGACCTTAACCCCATGGATTATTTTGTATGGGGCGCAGTTGAAAAAGACACCAATCGCACTTCCAGTAATACAAAAGCCCAGTTAATGGATAAAATTAAAACAGTTTTTGCGGCCCTTCCCAGGGAGACTGTAGCATCAGCTTGTTCGAGGTTCCGAAGCAGAATTGAAGCTGTGATCGATGCTAATGGTGGTTATTTTGAGTAAATCTTGTTGATAGTATTGTAATTAACTCTGCCTGTAATGTTTTTTTGTCAATTCATTAAATTTAATAGATACAAAGAAGATTTTCTTTTTCCTTACGAAACTGTCAAATTTATCCCGAACACCCTGTATATATATATATATATAGAGAGAGAGAGAGAGAGAGAGAGAGAGATGTAAAAAATTGGAATGGATAGATGAATATAAGGGAGAGTTGGAAATAATTTCCTTTAAGAAATAAAGAAAAATATAAGGAATGAATACACGTATTTTGTGGATTCCTTATTTGTTCAAATTCCTATTAAGTTACGTATCTTCACCATTGTAATTTTTGGTTTATTTTAGTGAAGATTGGATGGAAAGTTATTCTCTGTATGTGAAATTGACAGTTGTCAAATGAAAAATGCTAGAACATTCCATATAGCTGTTGTCTGTTTCAGTTGTGGATAGCTGTATTTTATGAAATAAACTGTTAATGTTTTTGGCATTGTTTTAGGTTGTAGCTGAACATGCTTGAAGTAAGGCATATGTTGGATACACAGGCCTGAACTGTGATTTCCTTGTGTGATTGTGTACAAGAAAATTTGTTGCTACTGCTTCCCTTAGTGAACTTAAGAACTGATGAAGAAACATGTTTTGTTTTTTCACAGCAAGATAGTCAAGTTCTGTGTTATGTCTGTTTAAGTCTCTGACTAAAATATCTTAATTTCTGCCCTTGGTAAGACTTAGGTTCTGCCTTTGCAGATATTCTCGTATTTAATGCCAGAAGATCTAATATTTTAAGATTATGCATTGAATATGTGTGTAAGTGAGTAAAAGGTTTGCTATATTTATGTACACAAGAGATTCTTGTCTTAAACATCTTTCAAATTTAACTGCTAACTTACAGTCTATGACTTACTTACATAGGTTGTAAGTCAGCAATTAAAGGTTATGTAATGATTTGTACAACATCCCATTTATGCCATACAATTATGTTTTGAACAGCTTTTGTTTTAGCAATTTGTACATTTTCCAGATCTTCAGAACTTAAATACAGGTTATTGTTTATAACCTATTTGTCCCAGTAAAAAAAAAAAAAAAAATCTGATCCTGGTGACTCCTACTTGCACATCTACCCTATATATATAAAATGATAAGCCTTTTTGTGTAATGTTTTTCTGTCACATTTTTTTCAAGTTATTTGAAACGTTTTGAAACTCAGGGGCTACCCTGAGTGTTGAGTCTTCAAAATTCGAGTTATATAGCTACTCTATATAAAATAAAAAGGTGTTACAAGATTTATTTAGTTTATTTATGATTATGCAGGATTATAAATATTATTTATATATATTCATGAAATTATTTTTTCTTACTTCATTTATCTTTCTTCCATTAAAGTTCCTTTAATTAGAGGCTTCCAGGAATTTAAGATAAGCCGAAATGTGACATCAGCTTGGTAGGTACGAGTTGCCTGGTGTTGTACTATCATTAGATAGGTAGCTCTCTCCATGACTTTTGGAAAGGTGATGAAATGCGTGATGCTTCCTCCATCTTTGCTACGAGTTTCCTGTTGTTGCACTACCATTGGGTAGGTAGCTCTCTCCTAAAGGTAGTGCAACACAAGGGCAACTCCCATATAAAACTCGCATATATATGACTGATTATATAATCAGTCATGACCTACCAGCCCGGAAATCAGGCGGTTGGGCGCCGGGGGGGGGGCCCTAGTAAACCTATAAACCTAGAATGTTTTCCCCCAAGTTTCTCTTCCCAACTGTTTTTAGTCTCTTCTCAAGTAAACCTGTATATACTTTACTTGTAACGTGCAGGAAAAATTACTCTAACAATTTCCTTTTCATGGATGGATACTATAAAGAACTCTACAGCAATCATATGGAATTCAAAATTCCTGATGCTCAAAATCACCAAGTGTGAAACCATTAAAGTTCTATAGAACTTTAATGGCTTCACATTTAGAGATTTCTGTTGAAATATCACCTACTCCACCCAGCTTCCCACATTCAGATGTTGGACAGATTTTTCTACAATGAGTATATTTCAGTATTGGATGCTAAAATATATGCCATAAATTATTACTAGTCAGGTCCATAATATGTCAGCCAGGATTTGAATCTGCATTTTTTCAACCAAAGGGCTTCATGTTCTAGACTAACTCAGATAAATAGGTTTACATATTCTTGAATATTAATATTATTCAAGAATGATGTTTTTTATTCAAGAATGTCTCCATTTTTCTCAAACTCTCATTATTTGCACTCTCTAGCTTTCAAAACTGTCTTGTACACTGTTCATTTCCTTTGTTCCATCATTATTATATTTGATAAATTCCTGAGAGGTGTACCATATATGATAGTAATAATATTTCACAACTAGTTTCCTATAAACAACTTTCTTCCAAACTGATCTATTAGTTGTCAAGTCTCTGGTTTCATCAGCTCTTGCATTATATTTCTAATAGCGCTCTAAGGTATTTTGCCATTTTTTTTTACTTCAAATACTAGTCATGCTAATCTTTCATCACCCATTCTGTTTTACATGACTATAGAATCAAATATTAGCTCTCCTAACATATTCTTCAACTATATGAATTTCTGGTTATCAGCTGAATGGTTTAAAAGTACTAGCTCTTTTTAGATCACTGAAATCGAAGCAAATCCATTCTGATTAATACTGGCATGAAAATCCTGAGCGATATCAACAAGGAATCTCACTTGACAGATGACTCAGAACTGAATGAATTTAGACAGGTGTCTGGAGAAAGTTTTGTTTAATAGAAAACAGAATTGCAACATCAAGGAAATCAGGGATGCTAAAGAGAGAGATGGAGGGGGGGGGGTATGCAGATGAGCATGCATGCAACCACTCTTGAAGTGTGTGAGAATGATCAAGGAATGCTGAATGTAGCTTCTCAGATACTCAGTCATTCAAAGATGCAAGAGCACAAGTGGATAATGCAACTCCTGTATTTTAATGATAAAAGCATCAGAAATAAGGGAGAGAAGTTTTTGGCATTGGTTAGTAAAAGGGAGGGAAGAAAAACAAAGAAAGATTGAAAGAGGAGATATTGATGATGATAGTAGAATAACTACAACCAACAAAAAGTGCAAGTTCACCAGGAAGGTAGGGTAATGCGAAGCTATATGGTATAAGACAAAAAGCAGCATAAAAAATACAGTCAGTTGCTGAGATAGACTAAAGGTATAGAGGGAGATACAGATGGCATGCAGTGGCAAATTAGTTCAATTTGCCAATGCATACTATTAAAGAAAGAGCAAAAACAGTAACCAGACAACAGGAAGGATAATCTCCACAAGAATAAAACTCGTGGAGATTATCCAATTTAATACCACTATAGTGCCAAAATAGAGGGCTGAGAGGAAAATATTTCAAAACAAAGAAAACTTAGAATGAGGTTATGGTCAGGTTACCATCCACAGTAGATTAGATCACATTCTATCTTTCTTTTGTGTGGCTCAATGGTCTGAGGTCACATGACATGGCTTCTTAGAGACTGTTACTGCATATGATAGGATGATTAATCCTAATCTGCATTGTCTGCAATACCCTTTGTATGCATATTCTTCTGGCTAGTTTACTTATTTTGCAGGATGAAAAACAGAAGTTTCTTCAAGGTAAAAAACTCTGCTACATCAATATGAGATCAGCTAACTGAACTTCAAATGAAAAAGTCCATGTAAAAATTTCTCTCATCACAATGCGAACTGAATTCTAATTTTTTTTTACAATCAAAGGATGTATGTCCTAATGTTCTTTAAACTGTGCTATGGATACACCATATGCCCACAGAGCATATTCTTAATTCTGTTAAAGTTGTTCATTAGCTGACAAAAAATAACAGGATCCTTGTATAATTAGGATTCTATATGGCATGATATTTAATTATGTTGTACCATTATAATAAGTAGTTTCAGCCAATATAGAATAAATTTTGTTGGCTACATCCATAACTGGCAGTCCATCATTGTTTGTAGATGCCTAATAATAAGATAACTCACAAGAAGGTGATGGATGGATATTAGGTAAGAAATCACATTGAGTTCTCCACATTTGATATACACTATTCTTGGACCTCCCACCTGAGCCATGGTTAGCTACAAGAATGTATACAAAAACCCTTCTTAGGGCTTCAGGCTTCTAGTCTAACACCTTCCACTTATTGTGTTTTTGTACATGTTATTACAATTTTTATATTGTATTCCAGATGATGTCTGTGACAGACAAAACACTGGAACTATTAAACCTGAATAATTACTTCATTGTGCTGTTTTCATGCCATTAAACCTGAAGATGAGCAGTGAATTTCTTTAGCACAGCACTAAAGGTGGAACTCTGGTAAGGACTTCAGCAGTTTGTTAAAGCGGTGTCTCTATATTATTATTATTACATAACACCTCCAGGGAGTCCAAAGATTCATCGAGGGATTATTATTACATAACACTTAGAGTCAGCTGTGTTTCAATATTTTTAACAAGATCATTAATGTTAAAAATAATTTCAGCTTTTAGGGGGGGGGATTATCCTAGCATTATTATCTTATATGAATAAAACAGTGGTTTTTATTTGTGTGATTCAAAACTTACACCAAATTTCTTTTAAATTGTCTCCCTTGAACTGCCACAATTTCTCCAAGAGTGCATTCGACTTGACCAAGAAAATCCTAGATTTATATAGAAGATATATAAGTAACAACGAAGTGAGAATAAAATTATATTAAGCAATCATAATTTTGTTTCCATTTTGCTTAAAATTAAGTTTTCATTAAATACTACATTACTATTGTAGCACATTACATTTTTTGTTTTTAATCTTTCTGCATATTTTCATTTAAAAAAAAAAACCTCTCAATGAAGAGAAACAATGTATTACTATGATGACTCTTTTTTGCTGCATCCAACCTGAAAAAATCCTTTGAATATCCACTATTATACATTATACAATATTCTAATTGCTGATTCAAAATTACCTAGATATCATGACAGTACTGTGTAGCAATAAAATACAGATCGTAATGCTTAACGGCACTGTGATTTTTTTTAAAGTAAAATATGTGATTATTGGGAAAAACCTAACAGGATCATGAGCAGAGAAATGCCAAAGCACTAAAGTGCATGTACAAAGTGATCTGTTTATGTAATCATATATTAATAAATTTACAGGATAATTAAAATTTTTCATATATTTTCATTTCTCAAAGGAAAAAACACACACACACACAGAAATGCAAATACTGTACAGTACATGCAGTCAAAAAAAACCCATTCACAACACTTGTAAATGTGACATTCCCTACTTGACTATTTCAATTTTTAACAGCTTGCTAGCCAAGCCAGTGACTTGTTCTCTAAGAGTTAAGCACTTCCATTTTTGTGACATCACTGAGTAATTTGCCTATGATATACCAAAGTGGTTTATTATTTTTTCTTTTCAGTTAATAACACTGAATCAGATCTAAGATATTATTATAAACATAAGTCAACTTAAGAATTCAAGAGATTGAGTAAGAGACAATGCAAATTCAAAATTTTTATTTATGAACAAATAATATTAGCTCAAGCAGTACTATAAATTATGGTGCTGCATGAGCATAACTGTGTATGTGTGTGAAGTGTTTATTTTGCAGGTGCTATATACGTCTGCATTATAAATAAAACCTATACACTAATGAGAAAGGGCTCACAAACTTAAAATTATCCACAAAGAAAATATCCTGCTCAAATTTAAATAGTGATCAGTTCCTATTTCAAATCCTCTGTATACTCTTGTGTCCTGAACCAGTGGAATCAGCAATACATATGAGGATAATCTTCTTGAATAGCAGGCAATATCAAGTAGAGTGATGTGGGAAAATATCAGAATGAGGAACTAGACAATGATACTTATTTGTGCTTATGGTCTCACAGAGGGTTCTACCAAGGAAGATAGGGAGGAATTTCTTGAGGGATTAGAGAAAACAGCTGGCTCAACGAAAAAGGAAAAGATGGTCTTTGTTGGAGATCTAAACAGTAGAGTAGGAAATAATTACCAGACATATAGAAATGTTTTGGGAAAATTTGGAGAAAAGAGCAAAGCTAACAATAATGCTAAGCACTTGCTGGATTTCTATTCAGGACATGGATTAGTTATTATTAGCACTATGTTCCAACCTAAAACTATACACAAACTCAACCTATACACAAATTCACATGGAGAGAAGATGCAAGAAATAAGAAAAGTCTTATTGACTATGTTATAGTTGATAGTGATGTTTTCCCAGAGTATACAGAGAATTTGAAATAGGAAGTAGGATAAAATAGAATTTCATATTAAAAAGAAGAGTGTGTAAGATAGTTTCAAAATGAATCACGGTTAAGCAGCTTTCAGATGTGAACCGTAGACCCAAATACACAAATATCATCAAAGAAAAAGATGAAAGAAGATGAAAACAAAAAAGCAAACCTTGGAGATTCAATGGCAAATCCTGAAGAAAACATTTATTGATTCAGCCAGAGAAGCATGTGATGAGGTTATCTATACAGATAGAAAAATCAAAACTCCACGGTGAACTCAGGAAGTTCAAGAGATAAAAAGAAAGAAGAAAAAGAAGAAAGCAGACTGAAAGTTCACAGCAAGTGTCTGCTCGTGTTTTTATAGAATACAGTGGAAGATGTAAGAAAGCGAAGCACTGTGTAAAACTGCTAAACAAAAGTCAGATTTGGTAAGAACATAGAAAATAAATATCAAGAAGGTGACAAATATTCTGGAGACTATTGATAAAGCAATTAGAGATGATAAGAGTGACAAGAAAATTGAAGATAAAGATATTCTAGATGTCTAGAGTAAATGAAACAAGCAGTGTCAGCAGGATGGTAGAAAACTCCCATATGCAGTCAGGAATACACATCCATACTGGAAGAAGAAAAGTCATCAAAAATCTAAAATGTCAGGATCAGATTTTCAATTTAAGACAAATAGTTGAGAAATCTTGAGAATATAACAAGGATATGAATTTAAGTTTTGTTGATCTGGAAAAGGCATGTGACAAGGTGCCAAGAGGAAGCCCTTATTGGTGGGAATAGAACAACTGTAAAATCATGTTGCCTGAGAACAACACTGTCAAATAAAGCATTAAATCTGATATCAAAATTGGTGATGTTAATCTTCACTCTTGCAGATGATGTTATACTTCTGAATCAATCCAGTACAAGTCTGCAAGATTCCTTGATTAAATTGAATAACCATTATAATAAATTTGGACATTAATGCAACGAAGTTCTTTAACATCATATTCAATTGTTCCATGGTGCTGTAGGTGAAGAATTCATTTTAATGTATGATAATGCCACACCAAAAGCAGAAGAGATACTTCTGGAGACTGAGGATATTAATTGAATTGAGTGGCCAGCACACTCCCCAGATCTCAACCCAATAGAACACGTTTGTGACGCAATATCGAGATGCATTAGTGCTCAAAATTCTCCTCCAGAAAACAAACAAGGTCTTACCCTTGCTGTGAAGGAGTGGGCTAGTTTGTCTCAAGAATTTCTGAATCATTTGGTGTTAAGGATGGTATTACATTGTGAGAGCTGCATCACAGTTTGGGGTGGACATATTCCATACTGAAATATCTCTTGCCATAGTTTTCCATAAGCACTATACATTAATTCCTTAACTATGTCCTTAGAAAATTTGTAACTTCCGTCAAAAAATGTATAACACATTTTTTGTAATATAATTTATTAGTATGCTGACAATAAATTTATGCCCATATTAGGCATTAGTATTGAAATCTTCAAAAATACCTGTGGCATAACTATTATTATTATTATTCGTGATACCTCAGAGGAGTCTGAGACTCATCGTGAGAAGATAAAGAACTATAAATAATAATTTACACGATAACCACAGTAATTAACCTTAATGAAATAAAGGTACAAATATTTCATACTGAAATTAACAGTACACCATCAGTGTAGACAACAAGTAGTTCAAAGGAATGGAATACAAAGTACATAACGGTCGGTGGATTACCAATTAAAAACCGTTGCCACATGCTAGAAATTAATATTAATAAAATATTAAATAATTCTTAAAAACTATTTCTTTGATGATTACATAAGATATAAGATAAGAATCTCCCAAACGTTTTGGAGAGAGAGAGAGACAATCATTTCGATTCAGATTTGGCCAATGTAAAAGGGCTTTAACCTTCTTTGAAAAGGCATTCGTATTTAAACTTGCATGTATGGAGAAGACGAGCTTTATCCCACTGGATATTGTGTTTAGTGTCAATACTATGTTGTGCCAGACCAGACTTTCGAGGTTTCGAATTCGATATAATATTGATGTTCATTCATTCTTTTTTCCACAGAATGGTCTGTTTGTCCAAAGTATGTTAAATTACTTTCACATGGTATCTGGTAAATGCCAGCTAATGATAGAGGTGCCAGTTTGTCTTTTGTAAATGGCAACAGGTGAGAAATTTTGTTGATAGGAAAAAATGTGGGAATGAGATGATACATCTTCAAAATTCTGCCAATCAGTTCTGAGATGGCAAAAAATATAAGGGATTGGAACCCTGCGGTCTGTTGAAGAATCCTGAGGTGTTGGAATCAAATCCAGCAGATAATCGATAGGAATCGATTATCTGCTGGATTTGATTAGGATTGTAACCATTAAATTAGATTAACTTTTTGATAGTGAAAAGTTCTTGTTGTAAGCTTGAGGGAGAGGAGCACACTTTATGTGCTCTATTAATTAAAGACTTGATAACACCAATTTTTTGAGAGGTGTGATGAGTAGACTTTTGCTGAATGTATCTGCCAGTAAACACTGGTTGATAAATTACCAGAGGTTGTGCGTGTAAGAAGGATGTCCAAGAATGGTAAACTACCAGCCTTAAAAGATTAAAATATTAAAAGATAACATTTATTATATATGTAAACCAACATCCTGGTTCCCTGGCGAAAACCATTGATTTCACCAGAGAACCAGGGCGAACAGTGAAAAGTCAGCTACTGGAACAAATCTGAAAACAAACCCCAACTCAACATCACCAGAGATAAAAATTGGTACTATCAACGTAAGAAGCCTGAATGGCAAAGAAATGGAGCTAGCTGAGGAATTAGATAAGTACCAGATCGACATAATAGGGGTGACTGAAACAAAAAAAGACAAAAACTGATAAGATCTTTCAGAGCAATAAATACAAAATGTTATATTCAGGGAATGAAAATCAAGGAAAAGGAGTAGCAGCCATAGTATTCAACACAAAATACGAGGCTAAACTCCTTGAATGGCAGCCAGTCTCAAGTAGAGTAATGTGGGCAAATATGAGAATGGTGAACTGGACTTATTTGTGCCTATGGTCCCACAGAAGGTTCTACTAATGTAGAAGTGGAGGAATTTTTTGAGGATTTAGAAAAAGCAACTGACACAATGAAAAAGGAAAAGTTGGTCCTTGTTGGGGATCTAAATGGCAGAGTAGGAAATGATTGTGAGAAATACAAAAATATTTTGGGAAAATTTGGAGAAAAGAGCAAAGCTAATAATAATGGCAAATATCTGTTGGATTTCTGCTCAGGACTTGGATTGGTTATTACTAACACCATGTTCCAACATAAAAATGTGCACAAATTCACATGGAGAGAAGAGGCTAGGAATAAGAAAAGTCTCATTGACTACGTTATTGTTGATAGTGATGTTTTCTCCCTGGTGCTGGACACCAGAGTGTACAGAGGATTTGAAATTAAAAGTGATCACTATTTAGTCTTGAGCAGGATAAAATTGAATTTCATATTGAAAAGAATAATGTGTAAGAAAGTTTTAAAGCCAATAAAAGTTGAGCAGCTCTCAGATGTGAACTGTAGACTAAAATACACAAAGATTATTGAAGAAAAAATGAAAGAGTTTGAGAACAGGAATCAAACCTTGGAGATTCAGTGGCAAACTCTGAAGAAAACATTGATTGATTCTGCCAGAGAGGCATGTGGTGAGGTTATCTGCAAGGATAAAAAAAATCAGAACTCCCTGGTGGACACAGGAAGTTAAAGAGGCAGTGAAGGAAAAGAAGAAAGCATATCAAAAGTTCCTGTCAAATAAGTCAGCTTGTGCTCTTAGAGAATACAGAGACAAATGCAAGAATGCTAAACACTGAGTAAAACTAGCTAAACAAAAGTCATGGGAGGAGTTCGGCAAGAATATAGAAAATAAATATCAAGAATGTGGCAAAATATTCTGGAAGTTGTTGAAGAAGCTTAGGAATGGAGGAAAGAGTACTGTAAAAGGAGTTAGAGATGATAAAGGTGACATGAAAATGGGAGAAAAAGACATCCTTGAAGTATGGAATAATTACTTTGAAAAACTGCTAAATGAAACAAGCAGTGATGACAACACAGTGGTAAAAAACACCGCCCAGGCATGCAGTCAGGAATATATATCCATACTTGAAGTAGAAAAAGCCATCGAAGGCTTGAAATGTGGAAAGGCAGCAGGGGTAGATGATATTCGACCAGAAATGCTGAAGTATGGTGGTATAAGAGTCTTACACTGGCTGCACTGCATAGTTCAGAAAGCCTGGACAGAGGGACGAATTCCCGATGATTGGAGTAGAGCTCTCATAGTACCCATATATAAAAAGGGAAATAAAACAATGTGAGAATTACAGAGGTATTTCCCTACTGAGTGTTCCTGACAAGATCTATGCAAGTATACTTGAGAAACGGTTGAGAAGAATTGTGGAAGAAAAGATTGGTGAAGAACAAGCTGGATTGAGGCCAAATAGAGGCTGTCAGGATCAGATCTTCACTTTACGACAAAGAGTCGAGAAAGCATGGGAATAAAACAGAGATCTGTATTTAAGTTTTGTCGATTTGGAAAAGGCATATGACAAGGTGCCAAGAGAGAAGCTATTCAATACGCTGCAGTTATATGGTATCAATAGGGCATTATATCAAGCAATACTTAGTCTTTATTTGAGTTGTAAGTCGGCAGTTAGAATTGAAGGAAGTACATTAAGATGGTTTAATGTTAAATCTGGTGTGAGACAAGGATGTACATTATCCACTCTGTTATTCATTATCTATATGGATCACATTATGAAGGAAAGTGGTATTAAACATGATATCAAAATTGGAGATATTAATGTCAGCTCTTTGCTTTATGCGGATGATGTTATAGTTCTAAATAAATCTGCTACAAATCTGCAAGATTCTCTGACTAAATTGAATAGCTGTTGTAATAGATATGGTATGAAGGTCAGCAATAAAAAGACAAAGACAATGAAAATAGGCAGAATCATTGAAAATGTCAACTGTGTTGTGAATGGAGAACCTGTGGAACAAGTGAAACATTTCAGCTACTTAGGCACTATTTTTACTGAAGATGGTAAATTAAATATAGAAATAGACAACAGAATCAACAAAGCTGGTATGGTAGGAAGTCAATTGAATAAATTCATATGGAATAACAGAGAAATTAGTCAGAACACTAAATAAGCTATACAAGACAGTGTTCAAACCAGTTTTAACTTATGGATCTGAGAGCTGGGTCAGAAGTAAAACACTTGACCAAAGACTAGAGACCGCAGATATGAGAGTCCTGAGAAAGATTATAGGTTTGAACAGATGGCATCAATGGCAATATCATATTAAAAATGAGGATATTAGGAAAGAACTTGACATTGTCAACATCCAGGAATGCGTTAGCAGAGCTAATCTCAGGTGGTATGGTCACTTAAACAGAATGGGCGAAGAAAGATTAGCAAAACAAGTGTTCTCTGCCAGGTTGGCAGGAAAACGACCCAGAGGAAGACCAAGATGTAGGTGGATTGATACGGTACAAAGTGCCTTAGACGATAGAAATATAAGATCTGATAATGTTGGAGTCTTGACAAGTAACAGACTGATTTGGAGGAAAACTGTAGATAGGAAGTTAGTAATGATGTAATTTTTTTATGTAGTACTGTCATATCCTGTACACCCCTTGAGGGTACATGGCAGGAATTTGATGATGATGATGTAAACCAACATCATCATGCCTGTCAAGGATTTAGGCCTAGAGCGGCCTGTTCCAGCCTCAGAAGTCATCGTTGAATCTCTTAAGAGGGCATCCTGATTTTCTTTTTTCTAATGGTTTGTAATTCAAGGCTTGTTTTGGTAATCTTCCTGTTTTCATTCTTTCAACGTGTTCCAACCATTTATATTTATATTTTTTAATTTTTTTCTATTATTGATTCCTGGCTTAATTCTTTCATAATTTCTTCTGTGATCAAATAGAGTATAATTTGCAGTTTTTCTCATAAACTTCATTTCAACTGTTATTAATCTTTGTTTGTCTTTTTGTTATATTGTCTAGATTTCGCTTCCATACAACAGGACTGGTAGGGACTAATGTATTGTATACTTTTAGTCTGGTTTGTTTTTGTACTAGGTTAAGTTTAAATATAAAGTTAATTACACCTGTTATTTTTAAAGATTTTGCAATTTTTAAGTTTATATCTTTTTATTTTCATATTTTAACTATCATTCTAGGAAGTTAAATGAATTCACTTGTTCTAAAATCTTGTTATCTATTATTATTTTAGTTCTTACTGGATCTTGTCCTTTAAAGGCCATCGTTTTTGATTTTTCTGTTGATATTATCATTGCATAATCTTTGACTATCTCATGTAAATTTAAAATATCTTTCTGTAAGTTATCTTCAGAATTTGTAATTATTATTTGGTCATCGGAAAAAAGAAGAGTGTTTAAGTTCATAGTAGGAGAAAGCTAAATACCTTGATGGAAATTTTTATTCCATTTTAATATTTCATTTAGATAAATATTAAAAAGAGTTGCTGAAAGGGGACATCCCTGTCAGACGCCTTGGTTTATCTCTCTTGTACATGATAGCTCATGATTTAATCTCATTTGTATTTGATTATTTTCATATATACTTATGATAGCTTTTAGAATATAATTTGGTATTTGTCTTTCTTTTAATATGTTAAATAAAATGCTTCTTTATATATGTAAACATTTCCTAAAATAGATTATGCTTTCCTTTTCATTTATTTATTCATTTTCTAAATCTTCCTTATCATTAAAAATAAATGAATTAAAATAGAAAAAAGTAGGATAGTCTGACATTGCTAAATAGAAATATTCTACAAATGCAGTATAAGTAAACCATTCATAATACTTGCAATTGTGATATTCCGTACTTCTTTGCTATTTCATTTTGCAACAGCTTTCTAACTCTTCCATTTTTGTGATATCACTAAGTAAAAGTAAAATGCTTAAAATATGTTTTACTGTATGCATTCAGTATTTTTGATTCAAGAAAGTGCAACAACTATGGGCACCCGCAGTTGTCTTAAAACACAACGAATGCCTTATTACAACCTATACATAATGTAACATGGGAACAGAGATGCACATACACAGGTATCACAGAGATACAGTATTTAGGTCAATGTGTGAGAAACACGAAGAACCAGCAAACTGAAAAATTTCTGAAAGTTCTGAAGTTGAATTTCTGAAAGAAAAGCAAAATATATTTTTAAGAAAAAACTTATTTAATTAGCTAGCAAAAAATGTGAAATTCAACCCATGCTTAAAAAAGCATTATATGCAAATAAGTGTTATGCAATTAAATGGACAAATCTGTAATAGAATCATTACAAACGGTTTAAGATTTTCACTTTTATGGTTGCAGTCTGTCCAACTCCCTACATAATTAGAACATGTATATTGCTTATAAAAATTCATTAAAACGGTATTTTAATTTGAACACTCACATGCAACATTTGCTTGTTACCACATCAATTATTTCCCCTAAGCAAAATAATTAAATTTGATCATTTCAAGTTTATTATATTAGAACTATTACAAAACATTCAATGGCTTAAATATGCTGACGCTTCTTTCACTACGTGTTATTCCCGCTTCCTATGCAGGGTCCACGTGTTACTTAGATGCGACTACTTGTTAGTACAATCCCCAACCGACCTGTCGCCTGGTCTGCCGCTAGGGGAGATATATTTTTGGCTGTAGAAGTGTATGTTCAAGGGGCCAGTTTGCCTGCTTGCAGGATGAAAAACGCCAGATAAACTGGCCAAAAAAACCCTACTGTCCACGCCAAAGACCGGCTAACTTGGCTATGCCTGAGGAAGATCCTCAAGTTCCTCACGTCTTCAATGGGAATCGAACCTGGGACACTTCTTCCACGAGGCTAACTGCACGGACGCTTAAATATGCCGACACTAGGTTGCAAAAATTATACAGACACACCTATTTTTCTTAAAATATTATATATAGTAACTATGTGGCATGACATGCAAGGATAAAGGAATGTACACTAGCCTACAGTTGTGTTCAACGATGAAAAACGGGCGAGGTAGGAGTTAAAATTTCCAAGAAGTTATCTCATTTACTAGCATATTAGTTATGTAAGCAAGTTGCATGGAAATCATACAATAAGAACATCAATTATGCTGATGTTATTAAAAGTTGAAAACATGGTAGCAAAAACATTTTTGAAAATTAGTCAGGAAGACCACCCAAACTGACAGAAAAGGATAAGGGAGTGCTGAAAAGTGATGTAATTCCCTCCTGTCATGCATCAGGAGATTCCAACCACAAGGTAGAAGCTCTGTAGCTCAGTCAGTATAGATGAAGTTCTTTGGTCGGAAAGAACTGGGTTCGATTCCTGTCAATGACGTGAGGAACCTTTATCTGGTCTCTTTTGACTAAAGGTGAGTTAGCCAGTCTCATATGGAGGTAGAGGGTTCTTTTCACCCGAAAATGCGGGTTTTTTTATCCCTCAGAACAAACAAACTGATCTCGTGAGCAACACACTGATCTACAGTCAAAAAATACATACTTAATCCCCTATTAGGAGGACAACCCATCCTAAGTGATTGGGGGGGGGGGAATCATACGAAATAAATAACCACAGGATTAACAGTCTCTACAGCTGCAGGAGTTAGCCCCAGAACATTCATTCCCAAACAATGTTTAGGTTTGATTTGTGTGATGCAGAACTTGCCATGATTGAGTAGATCATAAAAAGCAAGAAAATGGTGGAAGAGTCATAAATCTCTCTTCGAATTATGTGTACATATTTGGGTTTGCCAACCTGCTGGAAAAACATTTTATACCAGAATGTATCATCCCAAATTTTATATGTAATTGCAACAGTTTGGATTAGGATCCCTTCCCCCCTTCTTACAGTGTGCACTAAAGCAAAAATGAACACCAAACATTTATATATTGACATTCTGATATTTTATTACTTTTATTATTATTATTCAGGCCTCCATGGGCTAAAAAGATTCATCGTGGGAAATCAGTCTTAAGAAACACAAAGTCTATCAAGACTCATCGAGGGGTGGTTGCCCCCTAAGACACACAAAGTCTATCATACCACTCCTTGACCATTCTCGCTCTCACCACTCCATCAGGCAATGCATTCCATGGTTCAACCACCCTCCACCTGTTATCACAGTTTCCTTTAGTAACTTCCAGGGATGGCCTCTTGTCATCACTCCTTCCCGTTGTTCAACTAAGCGAAAGAACTCCCCCAGTGTCAACTCTGTAACCACCTCTCAATAGTTTAAAAGTCTCAATCATATCACCTCTCCTTCTTCTATCCACCAAACTCTGCAGTCCACATTCCCTCAGTTGATCCTCATAACTATCATTGTACAGTCCTGACACCATCTTTGTTATCTGCCTTTGTACCCTTTCCACAGTTAATTTATCCCCTTCAAATCCTGGGGACCAAATCTGAGAACAATAATCCAAGTGTGGCCTGATCAGGATCTTATACAATGGAATGATAACTGTTTTATCTCTGCAGGTCAGTGTCCTTCTCATAATTGCAGCAATCCTCTGTGTTACCTTCACCACCTTCGCAATATGTCCCCTAAACTTCAGGTTTCTATCAATCATCAATCCCAGATCTCATGTCTCCCCCTACTTCCTCCAGTATAACTCCTACCATAGAGTATGCAGTGTCCCATCGATGTTTCCCAAACCTCAAGACCTTACATTTTGCTGCATTAAACCGACACCCCCCCCATTCATTTGCCCATCTATCTAGCTTATTCAAATCCTCTTCAAATTCAAATCCACCCTGCACTATTACTAATAATCCTTCCTAGTTTCGCATCATCTGCAAACAACTGAATATTCCCTTGCAATCTGCTGACAATGTCATTGATATAAAGGTTAAACAATATAGGTCCCAGTACTGAGCCCTGTGGGACCCCACTTGTAACCCTCTGCTTCCTTGAAACTGCCCCACCATACACAACTCTCTGATACCTATTGGACAGCCAATCCTGAATCCAGTTAACCAATCTGACATCCAGACCCATGTGCTGCAACTTAAATATCAGCTTATCATGTTTGCACCCTGTCAAATGCCTTTGCTAAGTCTAAGAAAATGGCAGTATATGCCTTTCCCCTCATCTAATGCTCTTGTAACTTTATCATAAAAGGATAGTATATTGCTAAAACAAGAGCGCCCCTTCACAAATCCATGTTGACTCTCACAGATAACATTACCCTCATCTGTCCAATGCTGCATACGGTCCTTCACTACTTTCTCCAAGATCTTACTAACTACTGATGACACACAAACTGGCCTATAATTAGACACTTCCAGTCTGCTACCGCCCTTATGCAATAGCACTATCTTACCTTCCTTGCATTCCATGGGCACCCTTCCCGCAGCCAGACTTTCATTGAAAAGCCAGGTCAAAGGCACTGTCAGTTCCCTAGCACATTCTCTCAAAACTCGTGGTGAAATACCATCCAGTGCCACAACTATATTGACATCCAGAGTACTCAGTATTTGAAACACACTTTCCTCCTATACCTCTAAACCTCCAACCTGCCCTATCCCTCTAGCATTAAAACTGACTTCTCCAGGATGAAATACGCCAATAAAGTGTTCATTGAACAATTCCACTGTCCTCCGCATCAGTCACTCTATTCCCATTTTTATCCCACAATATCATTCTTCACAGTCATTTCTCCTCCTACTGGCCACATATCTAAAAATTTCCCTAGAATTTTCTTTGGATCTTAGGGCTAATCTCCTCTCATATTCCAGTTTCATCTTCCTTACCATACTAGTCACTCTTTGGGCCTGTATCTTATATTCTTCATGCATCTTCTCTTCTCCTGTTTCCTTATATCTCTTCCACAGCCTCTTTTTTGCATGCAGTTCCTGTTTAATATTGTTTGTCATCCACTTTACTCCAAATTGTGTCCTCTTGTTCACTCATGGTATACAACTTACCATTGCTGCTAACAAATATACTTTCATAATTTCCCATGCACTAATGATATCCCGGCCTTCCAATTCCTCCCTCCATGAAACTTCCCCAAGTTGATTATTATCTAAGACTATTATAATCACCTGCCTTATAATTCCACATACGTTCCTGTCTCTTTGAAACTCCTGCATGTCTATTCATTTCCCAAGTCAAAACCATATGGTCACTCTCTCCAACTGGTGGGAGAGATTATTTAAATCAATTATTATCAACTCTTCTGATGCTCTAACCAAATCCAAAACCTCTTGTTCCCTGTATTACATATTGCCTAAGACATTTGTCCCTCAAGAATTCTAGGAATACCATTCCCTTATTGCTACATGGATCTTCCTCTCCCCAGTTTATACTACTGTAGTTAAAACCTCCCATAACAATCATTCTTCTTGCACTTGCGAAACTCAACTGTCTAAACATATCCTGGTCCCCACCCCTCTGTACTGTGGCAGCACCTCACTAAATATCCTGTCTTGCCCACCTCTACCTCACACCATATGCTTTCAAAACCATTTGTGTCACTGCCTTCCAAAGTCTCCACTCTTAGAGGACAGAGGTTGTCACTTATCATAAGCAGTACTCCACCACCACGCTTTCCCTTCCTATCCTGCCAAAAAATACTGTACCCAGCGACTTCTATTCCTATTATTATATCCTCTTCTGTCAACCACGTCTCAGTGATCCCAATAATTTTTGGCCAGGCTGATGCTATCTGTGCCAAAAATTCCTCTCCCTTATTCTGGATACTCCTGGTATTAGTATATAGCATATAAATGCCGCTGTTTCTATACCCAGCATTATCCCCTCTAGACTCCACTGGGCTCAGTGTTACCTGATGTCAACCCCCCCCCCCCCTTCTCCCAAGTACCCATTCCCACAAGAGGCCACCCCTGCTACCATCCACCCTGGGACACACTGACTGGTTCAGAACAGGAATCTCTCTCTCCAGATGCCTACGTCCTTCCTCATTCAAATGCAAGCGGTCTCCTGCATACAATTTCTCTCTGTCCTCAAACGCACTCCAAGCATCCACATATTCCAGTCCTCTCTTCACACATTCTAGCTATTATATCATTCAATATTACTGCTCTTCTGCTCAGTTCGTCTTTATCATACCTAGGCAACATACACACTATCTTTACTCTGTCTTCTTTCGTACCACCTCAAGCAAGAATCTCATATCTCTAACTGCCCTATTTACACCAGCACTAAAGTCATTTGTTCCCACCATCACAATCAACTCATCCACCCTTTTACCTCTCTTAACTGCCAAAGCCACCCTTTCTATCGTTTCTCCTGGCAAACACTCCTCACGCATCCTATCTTGAACACCACGCATCAATGAGTCCCCATACGTTATACCTCTTACCATTCCCTCTCTCTCCTATTGTTAATATTGTCTTTGTTTTAGCAGTTCTACAATAACAATCCAAATGAGAATTAATGATAATTCACAAATGCATTCTGCAACAGTTTCTGTATAGGCATGGTATGAGGAAATGAGAGAGTGCAACCATTAGACTGCCCTTAAAAAAAAAGTCCTGATCTGAACTCCATACAGCATCAGATGAAAGCAAAACAAAGACATCGACAGAGGAATAAGTTAAGAATACCTGTGTCCATTTATCAATATTCAGTGGAAAGTTTCTGCAGAAGAAGAGCTTCTGTAACTGCAAACCTCTAAATCCTGTAAAATATTACTGTAAGCTAATAGTGTATTCAAGGTTTATGAAACACGGATCTTATTTTTAGCAACATAGCGTGCATATCGAACTCAGTTGGTGTAGATGAGCTGTTTGGTTGGAAAGACCCAGGTTTGAGTCCTACCTATGATGTGAAACGTTTATCAAGTGTTTTCAATCAAATGGTGAGTCAGCTAGTATCACACAGAGGTGGAAGGATTTTTACTTCTATGCGAGCTCATGTTCTTCATCCCTCAAAACAGGCAAACCAGCTCTGTGCGCACACACATCTACTGACATAAGAGACTCCCAGAATAAGGATTAACCAACCTATTCCATGGAATAGGTTGGTTAATCCTAATTCTGGGAGGTTTATGAAACATTTTTTCAAAATGTTTATGTTTATATTTTCAAAATGTTTATTCTGGGAGGTTTATGAAACATCTGAAATCAAAATTGGATTTTGATTTCAAATGCCTATACAGTGACGTGTGGATCTACACATGAGCGTAAATTATGAAGGAGTGTACATATTATAAATTTTTAAATTATTCATGTATGATAACTTTATAATAACTTGCGTGTATATTTGTTTGATAGTTTTTTTTTTTTTTTTTTTTGCACAGAGATACATGGCATAATTAATGACACTGCTACTGACATCAGAAATTTAATATATTGATTTCATTTTTTAGTGATATGGAAAAATGGCATCTGATCTGTAGGAACTGTCAAATAAGAATAACTAATTATTTTAATAGTACAGGTTTGCTATAAATCAAAATGTGGTTTATTACATTATTTTTGATGTAATGAACCACATTTTGACAATGTTGTTAGCAACTATCATCAAAAACAGAAACATATAAAAGATAAAGAAATAGATGTGGTTTCATTAGAAATTTCTACTTCATTATACTTTATATATAATTTAACATATATACAGATACATGCACACCTACTTACATGAGCATCTAATCTTGGACTTGAAGAGTCTATATCATATCTGCAAAATAAAATAAAAAATAAATAAAATAAAATAATAAAAAAAGATGAAGAAGTAATCTAAAATATATACTGTAGAAAGTATCACAGAAATCACACTAGAACAAGAGAAAAAAAAAGTTTTCTTATCTGTGAGGAATTATTTTAAAACAAACTGACTTAAACAACATATTAATGAGAAAATAAGCAAATATCTATCTACCTACACATATCCATTTATCTATATTTCTCAAGAAAATACAGTTGTGAATAATTCCATGCAAATTTCTTTCACTGGTACAGCAGCCACATGTCCCATTAAAGTAATAGCATTTTCTGAGACAAAGTGTTATTTTTGCTATTGAAAATACACCATTGAAGCAATACACTGAATCTGTAGCAAAACACATTCCACCAAAAAACATTACTACTATCTTCAGAGTTGCAGGCATTTTTCTTTTATTCAAGTGCCATTTCCAATCTGGAAGTTGAAGGCCATGGCTCCATTTATATTAATTTGTGCATCTCTAAAAATCTGTATTATGCTTTTGCCTGTTAAGTTTCAAAAGTTCTTCATACAGTGATGTCTTGATCAGCCTCTCCCTCTTGTTCCCTGTAGTTTTTTCATGATGATCATATTGGATCAACCCTTCTCTTAGCACATTCTAACAATTTCATTTCCATCTTCCTGATCTTGTTCAGCAAAATGTTTGCTTGCTATGTCAAGTACTTGTTTGTTTATAATCTTTTCTACCTAAGTAATCTGCATCATTCTTCTTAGTAACTGCATCTCCCGAAAAAATCTTTTTTCCATTTCTTTCCCAATAATCCATGTTTCTGAGGTGTACATTAATGAAGTATATACAAAGCAGGTCTCAATAGTTGTATTCTTGTATTTATATTGACTTTTCTATTGGTAAGTATTTGTTTCAAGTTAAGAAAAGCTATCTGGGCTATTTGTATTCTTTTTTTTTTATATATATTTTATTCTGGGATCACATTTTATCATCAATGATTTATGCATCTGAAATGATTAGACATTTCAGATGCATAAATCTATCTACTTTGTACTATGGCCTTTAAAGATAATGTTTCTTTTTATTATTATTATTATTATTTGATGCCTCCAGGGAGTCCAAAGACTCATTGAGGGAGGGCACCTGCTCTACAACTCTGTCTCTACCACTCAATCCACCAACTGACTACAACCACACCAAGGCCATCTACCGTCCACCACCAGTATTTCCACAGACAATCACAAATATCCATGCCCATAGTGGGATGCCTATTGCTTTATTTTAATTATTACTATTTTTGTTTTCTGTGTGTTTATGTTTGGTCAAAATTTATCACAGCTCTGTTAATTTATGAACTATATTTTGCAGAGCTCTCTATTCTCAATGATTAATACTGTGTCATCTGCATATTTCATGTTATTTATGTTTCTTTCAAACAGCAATGATGATAATATGTGTGCCTATCAGATTCATCTTTTTTATATCTAATCATTTTGAAAGTGTACTTGATTACAGATTGCTGATTCCAGTATGCTTTTTTTTATAAAAAAAAGCATACTGGAATCCCCCCCCTGAAATCCTTTGAGTCCAGATCAATATTTTGTAAGATGTCTGGACCCAAAGGATTTATCATAAGAGAGTGTCAAATGATTTTTAAAAATCTGTCAAGCAGAGGTAGACTTTTTTTTTTTACAGTAAATTGATCTTTCACATGCAATTCTGAGGTTTAATATCACATCAATCATACGTCTAAAAAATTATGGAAACAACTACAACGTTAGAGTAAAACTTCAGTTTAATATAAACCAGAATAATCACTTGATGTTTTGACCTTCACGTTAAGGTCTGGAATATACACATATATACCAAGAAAAGAAACAAGATTTACTACAATCTACATGGTATGCTAAACTTACTGGTCAACCGTTAAAACTATTGACCTGACCTCTAGTGAATGATGCTGATCTACATCATTCACTAAAGTCATTCACTTACTACATCAAAGCTAGAGTCCTGTTATTATCTATTAGGTTACAAAATTAAATTAAGCTAGAGAGAAACATGTTCACACAAGAAAATTACTCATATAAGTATACATATAAATTAAAACAAACCAGTACGAATGATAGCCAGTAAAAGCTGAAAATTTGCTTAAGAGTTCTAATGTCAGGGTTTGCTGGAAAACTTGAAGAACTAAGTGGGTTAAATGTGAGCCATCCAGATTCTTGGGATTTTTATGTCACCATTATTGTTAAGATTAGGGGCAGTTAATCAAAATTTCACAAGCTTCTTTAAATTTCCATTCATACCAGGCTTTTGTATGATGTAAAAAACAAGTACTTTTCCAAGTACTTGGTGTAGGGTGTTATAAGAGCATGATCTGAGAGGCTTCACCAAAACTGTTAAATTTAATGTGTCATTTGTGTTCTTTTTTTATGGATAGGGCTTGTACGTCCAGTTTCCACAATATAAGGTTAATTACAGGTGTGATAGATACAATAAACTCCAGGGTGAGCCAATGGGAGAGAGGATCCTTAGAGGAGTTGAATGTTTTTTTTTTTAATTTTATAGGCAACTTAAAAGTGGTATTAAGATTATAATGGTGAAAAATTCTGCTTAATTTTTTCTGATAACTCTTTAATGTATGAGATAGCTATGGTTTTACTCTAATCTATATTATTTTTTGAAGTTTTATGAAGAATTTTTATTAATACTATTTTTGCTATAGCCATTATTTATAAACGTATTGCTAATAATTTGTAATTCTTGATTAAGAGCTTGTTGATTAGAGCAAATTGTTATAGCTCAGTGTTTGAGGATGTTGATGACTCCACGCTTTTGCGAAGGATGGTGAAATGCGGTAGCATGTACATATTGGCCAGTATGTGTTGGCTTGCAGTAAACAGTGAAGGATAGACTGCCTGAGGGAGACATGTGACCAGTGTATCCAGGGAAAAAAAAGCAAGTTCTGATTTTCAATTTCAATAGTAAATTGCATACGCTTATGTTGTTTGTTCAGGTGGCTGAGAAATGTGTTTAATGTTTGGCAGCCATGTGGCCATGAAAGAAAGTAACATCAATCATACTTTTTCCACTTCTGAATCCATATTTTTATTCAAAGTATTATTGTTTTTATTCAGTTCTAACATCCGTCCAGCTCATTAAGCAAACTGTTCCAAAATCAGCACATCATATTTGGCTTTTTGTTGATATTGGGATGATTACTGAGTTTTAAACAAGATACTATAATCATATATTAAGTTAAAAATTTTTGCTAACTGGATGATACTGTTATCATCTAGTTAACAAAACCTTAAATTTTTTAAGCATTGTTAACTAAATCTGAACCAGGCACCTTCTTTTACTTCTTCAGGTTAGAATCAGAAGGTCATTTATTTCATTCTCATCAATTTCTGGATCTTTCCAATTGTTTGAATCATCTTTAATATATTTCTCCCAGTGTTCTAGTATATCTGACTCTTTGAAAAGTACATCCTCTTTTTCATATTTTATACATTTGAGTTTTGTGTTCCTTTCCTTTCCTGATTATTTTTTTAATTCTGTAAGCACTGTAGCCACTGGACAGGTGCTATGTATAAGGTTGAGTTCTGCTGAAAGAAAGGTCCCACTGGAACAAAGATTATAGGCCCTATTGGTTGGAGTTTTAATGATGGCATATTGTTGGAGAAGTGGTGGTGGTGGAAAAGTTTGTCAATGTATCTGCCTGTGTGAGTGGGTTTTCTATATATTTCTATATACAGTGAAGGAGAGAGAGATTACCATTTGGAAAGCATGTCACTAAGGTGTCAAGGAAGGGTAAAATATTGCTATTTTCCTTTTCCATTGTAAATTGGATTCTTGGATGTAGACTATTGAGGTGACTGAGGAAGGAATGCTTACAGAATTAAACAAATTGGTTCTTTTCCCATTCCTTCAGAAGGATTTCAGAAAAGCCATCACCATCCTGTATATCTGGGACACATCAGAAAAAATAGCAGGTCTTTAAAGAAGTACAATACATAGCTTTTAAGCATTACTGGAAACTTGCTACCCTTATCCGTTCTATCAAAGATATATAAAGTACCCTGTTCCTGCAAGTTGGCTTACTTTGGACAAACAGGCAGATCAGCCGCTATCCATTTGGAAGAACACAAATCTTCCATCTGCAATTGCAACTATGGTCAATCTGGCCTTGCAGCCTATACTACTGGTGTATTTGGACCTTTTCGAATTTCTGTTTTATTAGTGAGACACCATTTTCTTTAAGAGATGCATACATACATGTGTGTGTGTGTGTTTTGTTTGAAAATAACTTACTGTTCATATCAGGTTTTCACATCTGGAACCATTCTTCTATTTTTTCATTTCTATTTTTCTTTTTTACACCGTTTTCATTTACACAATTTTTTCTGGAACCAATCTACCATTGTAAATGGAGAATTGGGTGTATTTGGAAGTATACAAGTTTTGAGGACTAGTAAAAATCAGGGGCGAATTCTCCATGCTTGCTGCGCAAGCTCATTATTTGACAAAAGAAGTAATATTTATTTGTTATTAAATGCATGTATTTTTAAGCATTCCATTTAGGCTTTTATTTTTGTAGATAGAAGACATCTTAAGCTTGCACGGCAATAATTGAGCTTTGCATTGTGTATCGAAGGCTGATGCTTGCTCGCCTAGTCAAAGCTACCTTGGCTTGCTCGGTTGTGGGAGCTTCCAGGTCCTCGCTGCAGCACTGTGATTTCATGCGTATGCATAGCCATTTCTGCTGCCTTCACATTGTCTTAAACACAGGCCATATGAAGTCAAAGTAGCTCTAGCTAGTGAGCTTCAGCCAGCCTTTACAAGTGTGCATGTTGCTTGGGAAAATTAAGTTACAACAAATTTTTATGATGATGTTATTGACCAGTTCATAAAGAAGAACCATAGGGTAGAATTTGTATTCAAGTAGCTAAATTGAAAAAGATAGAATATCATTTATAAAATAAATGTTGTATTTGTATGATTAAATGTACATAAATTTCTAAACATATAGTTTTAAATGGTCAGTAATTCATTATTCCACTAATCAGACTTCAATCACACCTCTCACTCCCTGAATGATAACAAGAGCAAACATGAATTTCAAGACCAGCATTCATCCCTGGTAAAAATATGACAGAAATTGTGAAACACTAGATTAGAGGCATATTTTTTTTTAAAATTTTTAATAATAGTAATATTTTTATTGATTGCTAAAATATTTATACATACAATAAACATCTTGTGTGACATTGAATCTTATAATTTTACAGAGTTCAGCACTAAGTGGTGCAGTTCCTATATTGGATTTCAATTAAAATTTTTAATAATATTTTTTTTCCCTTTATATTATGTATTTACAACACATGTTCTTCTAATATTAATAGTGAAGATTATACAGAATTTTTTGTGTAATTTTTTATTTTATTTTTATTTTTATTTATTTATTATTATTATTATTTTTTTAAGTTTGAGAAAGAATGATTATACATACAAATTTCTGCATTTGCTTATAAGTATTACTTGTAGATGAGTGAGGTAAGTTAATCGCACCTACTTCGAAGCTTGGGTTAGCTTTTATGAAGAGAGTGGGATTTAGCCTTCATATCTGTGTTGTTGCTACTGTTTATGTATGGGATCTAGGCATTGGATGCTAGTGATTTGTGATGTGTATATTAGTTTTAATGGTTTCTTAACTTTGTTGGTATATTTTCCAGAGTTCGTTTTTTAATGTTCTGTAGTTATCTATGTGTTTTAACTTTCTTGGTAGGTTGTTGAGTTGTGTTGACACGATTTTCCTGTGTAGTGTTTGTAATTTTGTTAGGTGGCTGTTTGATGTATTTGTATAGACTGTTATTCCGTATCTGAGTAGGGATTTGCAGATACCGTGATATAGGAGTTTTTTTATGTTCAGTGGATAACGTCTTTAACTTGGAAGAGTTTTGCTGCGATGATCCAGAGTTTGGTGTGTAAGAATTCTATATGTTTTGTCCATTTAAGGTGGGAATCTATATAGAGACTGAGGTATTTTGCGTTAGAGGTTTGATTTCGGAACATTGGCAGGTATTTTTGTTGTTAATGCAGCGGTATGTGTGACAATGTATCGATAGTAATGATGACTTATTTGATATTTGATAATTTTTATACTTACACCTGAAATTTCAATTTCTGGCATTCTTCAAAGTAATAGTCAAGCACTATTTTCTTCACAAAATCTGGATTTAATGTATCTTTTATCATTTCTGTTCTTCCCATCTAAAACAGAGAGAATGCTTTTAGCAAGCGAAGTATAAACTGCATAAAAAGTAGGGATGCATAGAAGCAGGATTTGGCCAAAGCATACTTTTATAAACAAATGTTTTTTTTTGGGGGGGAGGGGGGAATAAAATAAATAAATAAAATAAAAATACACTCATTACAAAATTTTTATCAATTTTTAATGGATGTATTTTTTTTTGTTCAAAACATTTGTTTATAAAATTTGAAATGTTTAAAATGTAATTACTTATGCTTGGGCCAAATATTCAGCATTGATGAATTTGGTTAATTAGTAAGATTTACAGTGATCTTGTAGATCACTCAAGAGATTTTGGATAGGTAACCCCTGCACACTTCATCACAGATTTTTTGAACTTGGTCAATTTGAAGTCTGATGTTTCAGGTTAGTGAAACTTACTCGATGCATTAATAAAATGCAAATACATGGATTGCTAGCAGAGTTCATGTTGTTTAAATAGTGCAAGCCATGGCAAATCCAATTCTGGTCTTGTTCTCATAAGCTCTTGTGAATGTGAAGTTTCAAACATATTGGTAAATGTTTGAAACTTCACATTCTTCTAACATTTGGCTATAAAATATAGATGGATCCATAACATTCCCCCATTTCAATATAATAAAACTCTCATTTAATTTCATAGAGAACATTGAATTTAAAAAACAATACAGCATAAAAATCAGAAAAAAATTTTGCACTTCAAATAACAAAAATATTAACAGAACTTATTTTAAATTGTGAAATAGAGAATAATTATGGATTTAATAATCGAAATGAATTTGCAAATAATTATGATGTAGGAAAATTTATTTTTCAGCCTTTTTTTTGGAGGTATACGTCTGGTTTCTTCATAGATATTTCTGAATTCTAAAAAAAAATTCTGAATAAAAAAAATATTATTCCTTGCTACCAGAATATCCCTTGTCAAAAAATTAGCAAGGAATATGCTGGTAGCCACAGCTGAAAAAAACTTTTCTAAGAAATTACACTACAGAAGAAGTTTACTCATTAGCTGTGCAACCCTATTTAGATATTTAAGCAAGATTGGGGGAGACTTTTTCCGATTGGTTGTTACGATGCATGTAACAGGCATTTTTTTTGCTTCAACCAGTGGAATAATGAATTTTTCTAATGATTCAACCAGAGTTGAATATCTGAAAAACATGCCAAATACTGAGGCAAAACCGAATATTCAGCACATTCCTAATATAAAGTTACAAAAAAGTAATACCTTTCATAATATATTACTATTATATATTCATTAGCCATATATCAGGTGCTTTTACTGGTACTTTCTTTACAAATAATGTAATGTGGCTTTGAGAAAACAAACTTCAAAACTTGATCTTAAAAATACTTTTAAGTATTTTTAAGATCAAGCTAATGAACTTATTAGCTAAATGTCGCCTCATTTAAGTAATAAAATGAATGCTTCACTAATATTAAAAAAAAAAAAATACTTGATGATAGAAAATACTTTCCTCAAGACCCCCCCCCCCCAGTTATCTAATATTCATGTAGTTACTTCACTTGATAAGGTAAACTCTGAAAAGAAACAAGAGGAAAGCTATGGTTACAACCATTTTCCCCTTTTCTGGCCAACTGCTTAATGGAACATTAAAAACAAAGATTTTATTGGCTATGCTTAGTCTTGACAGTCTAATCAAATGGAACATAAATTGTCATTTTATTATTATTATTATTATTACGTGACACCTCCAAGGAGTCCAAACACTCATCAAGGGAGGGCACCTATCCTACAACTCTCTGTCTCCACTGAAATCCACCAAATGCAGTGAACCAAATCATCCACACCAACGCCATCTACTGGCCGCCGCTGCCACCACCACCACTAATATTTTCACCAACAGTCACAAACATTCATGCCCACAGCAGGATTCGAACCCACAGATATGCTAACCACTCGGGCCAACCAGGCTGACAATTTTATAAGGAGTAAAATTCACTTTTGAAAAATACAATAATTATCTTTACCATACTAATCTGATTGTGAGATGGAAATCTCTCCTTATTTGTTTATAGAATGCTTGCTCAATATAGGCATTACTGTGGATCTATATTCAGAAGGACTGTGACCAACACTCTACTTAGAAATTAGGAGTAATCAAAATGTGGATGCATAGAGCCTAGATGATAACTTCTGAACTTCTGAAATGTACTTGCACTGAAGCATGTGGTGCAAAATCACAAGGTTTTCCTAACAAAGCCTTCTCGACCTACTTGAATAACTTAGCTCTAAATTAAATTTATTGCAGAAATGTTTTTAAAGAATGAGCATAATAATAATAATCTAGATTAGTGGTTCTCACTCAACCTTTGTGAGACCGTGGCCCAGTAAATTCTTTTTTTTATAAGACGAAGGCTGGGTCCCAACGAATTTACTCATAAATACCTTTCCAATATTTTTTAAAATTCATACATTAAACAAACATAAGTATTAATAATTAATTATGGCATAGTCATAAAGAGTATTGGTACACTTATGTATACAGTGCAGCATGTTGACAAATATAAAATTACATTTAAATTAGTTATCAATCACTAGACTAATGAAATCTTGTAGCATATTGTATTTCCTCAGGCCACCATCATTAAATTAATTTGTGCTCATTTTCATTGACATATCTCATTCTGATCACCAGAAATTTATAATATTATTATAAGTACTTACAAGTGAATGCAAACTTTTCTCCTGTGTGCTGGTGGTTTTCTCCTCTTTTTTGTACATCCTGGATGCTTAGGGTGGACACACTGCAATACAGACTTGCAAAGAAAGTATTTAGTATTACTAGTTTTGAGAACCAGATACAAACTACCTTGATCTTCAATTTCAGTGGAAAATTTTTCTTTATACTTCCTTGCTGATTGATCACTAACATTTGCAACACAGATGTTTTTTTTTTTTTTTTAAATAACGAAATCTGTGGCGAGATCATAATTAAAAGAAACACATTAAATTACAATTAAAAGATATATTTAATTGTAAATATTTCATCCTAAGTATCTTAGGATATCATCAGTACAATAGTTTAAACAATATTAGGAATAACATATAGCTAGGGCGCATGATTACAATAGAATCTCATTAAACATGCGTAACGTGTTACAAAAGGAATAGTAAGAACGTTGTTGCGGTTTAAATTTGGTCTGTGTAGTAGGGCTGCAGAATTTTCTTTATATATATATACGTTCATGTTTATATAAAGATCTATGTAAAAGTTTAGACTTTTCCCAATGGATCCTATGGCTTGGATTTTCAATTCCGTGTTGAGAGAGGCCAGATTTCTGTGGTTTAAAAAGACGATGCGGTCTTGATGTTCCGAGATGCGTTTCTGAACAGACATTTTCTTTTACTTCTGTAACACGTTATGCACGTTTAATGAGATTCTATTGTAATCATGCGCCCTAACTGTATGTTGTTTAAACTACTGTAGTGATGATGTCCTAAGATACTTAGGATGAAATATTTACAATTAAATAATTTTCACTGTGGTTAATATGCGTGTTTCTTTTAATTACAGATGTTATTTTGTTCAGTTTTGAGAATAGAGGACAAGCCAACCCATTGTTGTAATTGGCTTGCAGGCAATTTTTATGACTGGTCAAAAACGGTATTCCCTTTCCTAAATTTTGAAAGATTTCGATGTGTGATTCATGAATACTTACATGTTTAAAAATATGCAGCTTGGTCACTGACATTTGCTACACAGATGTTATTTAGGTGTTCTGAGTTTAGCTTTTCAACACATTTGCAAATATTATTCTCCTCAGAATATTTCCACTATAAAATATTTATTCATGAAAAATGCTTAGAAAATTAAAAAAATTACAAATTCCAAGAAAACTTCTCACGGCCCACTATAATTGATGCCAGGGCCCAGGGGTTGAGAAACACTGATCTAGATTCCTAAGGATTATCACAGCAATGATAACAAAATAAATTTCAAAGGTACAATATCATTCCAAAAATAAGTGAAGTTGCAGATAAACTAAAACATATACCAAACACTGCCAGTTCAAAAAAAAGCATTCAAACCATCCAAAAATATCCTATTTGGCATATCTTTATATACTGAGTTTCACACCTTGGTTGAGAATAACAGTGTGTGTGTGCGCATGCACGTGCATATATCAGAGCGAACAAACTTGAAAGATACATTTGATTTGCACAACATGGAAAATCATAATAAGCACTGTTTCTTCAGAAAGGGTTATATAGGAGATTAGAAATAATGCTTTCATTCATAAAGTAAGCAATGAACCTTTTTTTAAAGTCTAGAACAGTCCTGGAAAAGTGACATTGAGTTACCTGACATTTTTTTGGTTTCTATCATGTTACTGCATTTTCAAATGGTATCTAGCAATTGTAACAACAGCTGATTGTTTTCTAGTCTAACATGCTTTTATTAAAACAATGCAATTCTCAAATTTGTATGTACTCACTATTATAATAAGTTTTTAGCCTATGAGCCCTATTAATGCTTATTGCTGCTTCATGCATCCAAATGTCTCAAAAGTTACTGATAAACTTTAATTCTGAATCAAAAATAATATAATCAATCATAATGCGCTTAAAGAAAGAAAGACAGAAAGAAAAATGTGAATACCTTTGCCTTTTACTGCCCCTCAAGCAAAATTATGTGTATAAAAAATAAAGGACAAATTTCTATTTCAAATTCAAAAATTATTAATAGTTTGGGTTTATAAACATGTACTTAAAAATAATAAAAGCTTGAGTTTGAAGAAATAGAGGTGCTTAAAATATTGCAGAACCTCAATATGAACACAGCCATGGGATTAGATGGCATATTGGTCCATGTATTATGTCAAGGGAATTATCAGCACCTCTGATCAATGGAGTGGAGAGAGAGCAAAATAGTCCTATTGCATAAAGGAGGCTCCAAGACAGAAGTAGCAAATTATAAGCCAATCAGCATCTCAGGAGTGATGGTTAAGGTATGGAAGAAATTAGTGAAAGACAGAATTCAGGACTGGTTGGATAGGAATATAACTCTATAAGGTATAACATTGTTTTGTGAAGGGGAGGTCTTACCTTAGTAATTTGCTTACTTTTTATAATAAAGTGACTATAGAGCTAGATAAGGGATATTACTAAACTTTGCAAATGCTAACAAGATTCCACATAGAATTCTATTGCATAAATTGGAGCAAATGGGGATGGATATGCATCTGGTGATTTGAATTACAGGATGGCCGACGGGCAGATATCAAACAGTGGTTTACGGAGGAGTTGAGTCTAGGAAAAAGCAGGTGACCAGTGGTATGGCACAGGGCTCAGTACTTGGTTCTCTGTTGTTCAATTTGTATATCAATATATAGGAAATGATTTGACAGGAAATATTCAGCTGTTTGCTGATGACGCTAAACAGGGAGGACCAATGGCAAATAAAGGTGATGCAGAGATCCTGCAGGAAGACTTAAACAGCCTAGCAGTGTGGGCAAAGGTAAATGGTGTCAGTTTAATGTGGCCTGGTGCAAGGTGATGCACTTTGGGAAGAGATCAGAAGCTGTGTACTATATTGATGGAAATGAACTACAGGAAACTGATGAAGCCAGGGACTTGGGTGTGATTGTGGACAGGGAGTTGAAGTTTAGAGGGCATATTGTGAGCAACCAAAAAGACACATCAGATTATGTGGTTTTTGAAGAACAAACTAACAAGCAGGAATAGAGAGGTTATTGTTTCCCCCTACACAAGGCTTTAATAAGACCACATCTGGAATATTGTGCACAGAAATTGTGAAGAAGATTCAGAGGTAAGTGAAAAGATTGTAACAGGTCTGTAGAATGCTCCTTATGAGAGTAGAGTGACAACTTCAAAAATTGGCTGATAGATGAAAAAGATGTGTTAGAAGCATTTAAGTTACTAAAGGGGTTTTATAGGGTTGACACTAAAGACTTTTTTCAGTATATGGCAAGAAGAGAGAGGGGCAATGAGGTTCACCGGTGGAAGTAGAGGGTAGTTAGCAAGGTTTTTTTTGCTTAGAAGATAGTGAATGGGTGCTTCATCAGTGAATGAGTTTAAGGAGAAGTATGATAGATATATGCCTAGTATGTGAATAAATGGATCTCCTATGATAAGTCTTCTGACTCCATGGAGAAACCTGTATAATAATATAATAACAAGTTTGTCCTTAAAGTGTTTAGCACATACAACTGCAATTCTAAAATTAAAAGGCTGCTGGGATCCTAATAAATGATCCTAATCTAAACCATAATTCAAATATATTTACATTTGGAACATGTAGTCAATTTTTTGATAACTAATGCTATTGTTAAAATTTCTATTTTCAGCATCAACCTAGTATTCCCGATTAAGTTGAAAGCATGTGCAATGCAGATACATTCTGTAGAGAATACAAGTTCTGCTAACATTGTGCTGTTATCACTGTTAACTTCTTGAAGATGTTAGCTATTCTTAGATTAGTACGTTGGAAATAAGTATTTTAAATATTTTTAAATTAAAAATATTGAAAAGTTAATAATTTTACTTAAATTTAGGGGATATTAAATCCCACATAGTTTTAAAACCGAATAAGAAACTCAAAGATTGGAATCAGAGAGTTTCTTGCCGAATATAGTAAGCTATAAAGTATCGGCGATACTAGCGTTAGCCAATGCAAGTGATCCTAGTACATAGTACATTACCGGGCAACTCGTTGCAAAGGTGGAGGAAGAAGTTCAGATCGCTATTCTTAGGTATTTTCCATAATGTAAAAACACATTTCCTAGGAAATGTATGCTGTTATTACATTATGGAGGGAGGTCACTACCCAGACCGGTTTCAGCCTTTTTTGGGGCTTCATCAGTGAGTAGCTAGACCTAATACCAAAGTGTATAGCGAAAAGAACTTGTGTACTCTGCGAACGAGTTTTCCAAACAGGTGCAACCATTAAGTTACTTAAGTATAAAGAGCTAATAAGCTTCATTTCGGCAATGAAAACATTACTTAAATTTAGGGGATATTAAATCCCACATAGTTTTAAAACCAAATAAGAAACTCAAAGATTGGAATCAGAGAGTTTCTTGCCGAATATAGTAAGCTATAAAGTATCGGCGATACTAGCGTTAGCCAATGCAAGTGATCCTAGTACATAGTACATTACCGGGCAACTCGTTGCAAAGGTGGAGGAAGAAGTTCAGATTGCTATTCTTAGGTATTTTCCATAATGTATACATTTCCTAGGAAATGTGTTTTTACATTATGGAAAATACCTAAGAATATATACTAAGAATAAGAAATGTATACATTTCCTAGGAAATGTATACATTTCCTAGGAAATGTGTTTTTACATTATGGAAAATACCTAAGAATAGCAATCTGAACTTCTTCCTCCACCTTTGCAACGAGTTGCCCGGTAATGTACTATGTACTAGGATCACTTGCATTGGCTAACGCTAGTATCGCCGATACTTTATAGCTTACTATATTCGGCAAGAAACTCTCTGATTCCAATCTTTGAGTTTCTTATTCGGTTTTAAAACTATGTGGGATTTAATATCCCCTAAATTTAAGTAATGTTTTCATTGCCGAAATGAAGCTTATTAGCTCTTTATACTTAAGTAACTTAATAATTTTATTTTATTAAGGAGATGCATATGTGACACTGTGTGTGCATATGCATGCATGCACACACAGAATTCCATGTATATATATAGGATCACTTAAAGACAAACCATATAGCTAAGATGATACTGCCACAAAGTAAGAATGCAGACATTCTGTCCAAACCTTGCCCTCCTTTGGTGAGGTATTAAGGAATGAACAAAGATGGACTGGCAATTTGGAAATAACTGACCAAATTACATTCATTATAATGATTACAATATAGCCATATAAAATGTCCTACTGTTTTTGGCAAGAAATTAACCCAAACAGTGAGAACTCACCTGTTGTAACTCAACAGAATGGAAAATAGACACTATCATATAGAATAAATCAAAGAGAAAAGGGGTAGAGCTCACAAAAGAATTACAGAAAGGGCATGCCAGTATAACTGGTATTACAGCCATGAAGAAGTTAACTTACCAAGAAATTATATTGTTCATTCTAAATCAGGAGAAAAGGAATAACCATAGTATTCAACTTTGCTCATCCAGAACTAGTGTACTATATGTTTGCCAACCTTACATGGATGAGTTTTTCATATGAAAGACTTAAAAACTTCTGAAAGGATCATACAGGATTTCAGCAGATGAAATTTTTCATTTTATGGAGGGTGAGGAAAGGACGAAAGGATGCCACTGAAACCTCCAATGGATTGCCATTCCAATGGATAACCATATTGCCATATGGTTAAGTAAGTATGCCGACTTACTTAACCATATTCAGAAGTAACAGTATGCACAACTATTGTACTGCTTAATCTTCAGCATATGAAGATTAAAGACTTCAAAATTAGTTGACCGATGAAAAAGAGGAGACACGATAGAAGCATTTAAGTTATTAAAGGGATTTTATAGAATTGACACTAAAGACTTATCAGTACAGGGCAAGAAGCAAGAGATCAAAGAGTCACCAGTGGAAGTTGTGTAAAAGGGCTCAAGGGTATTAGGACTAGGTTTTGTTTGAAAGATGGTGAATGGGTGAAATGGGTTACCAGAGGTAGTATGGGCTAAATGGATCTCCCACGATAAGTCTTCTGATTCCATGGAGAAACCTGTATAATAATATACTAACAAGTTTATCCTTTAAGTATTTATCACATACAAGTATGCTGGTGTGGGTAATATGTGGCCTCCCTCAATGAGTCCATGACTCCTAGGATCCTAATCTAAACCATAATTCAATATATTTGCATTTGGAACATGTAGTCAATTATTTTGATAATTAGATGAAACTAAGAAAGCATAAACTAAGAATATTAATTAGTTTTCTTACCCTATTACCATCACTGTTATTTTATGCATGCTTTCACCACCTTTGCATTTTGCCCTCTGAATCAACTGAATAACCACCATCATTCCAACATAGATCTCTCCCCTCATTGGTAAGTTGAAACAAAATTTCATCAGTATAATATGCCTTTTGGAAACACTTCAAAAGAATACTTTTGTATTTTACCATGCTGAACCGGCAGTGTGTGCGTGTGTGTATGTGTGTTTTAAATCCAACTAACTGCCATTTTATTGTAAAAAAAAAAAAAAAAAGAAGTAAATAAATTACTATTGCAAGCCCCCATTTTTCATAAATTCATGCTACCTTGTAAAGTATGATACTCCTGTCCACCCATTCCTCAGTTATGTCCTTAACTGACTTTTGAGATACAGACTGGTCCATAATATCCTCAAAACAACAGTCCTTCAATTAACTGACCCATGCATGTCAACTCACATGGATGGGGAAGTTAATTGAAGTTGGTTAACTGACTTCCGTGTAACTGTTCTTCAATTATATGAAATTGCTGTTCTGATCACTAAAGGGTTGAATAAATGGTAAACTACTGTATTTTTCTTCCTCTCCACTTCCTTCAAACTGTTAAAGAGCTAAGATTTAAGTTATAGCCTGGTCAGAGGCATCACCAATTCTCTTCCATCCTTCCTAATAACCAGCCAATATTTCATTCATTTCCACAGAAGTATTCTCACTTGGATTTTGCAGTATTTTAAGCATCCTCAATGCATTTACCTCTAATCTGAAATCAATTTCTATCATATCTGATGTCTTCCAGCTTCACATATTATGCTCCATTTGAGATTCAAAGATTTTCTTGGAACTTATCCACTTTTTTACTTTAAATAAAAGCATAAACTAAGAAAAATAATTTAATCTTCATACTCTGAAGATTAAACAATACAAATAGTTGTGCCCTCTTATTACTTCTGAACATAGCTTATATTTCTGAATATGAATGATGCAGTAATTATGTATCTTGTTCATTCTGCAGTTAGAATGAACAAGTCTAGAAGCCAAAGAAACCTTACTAGGGAGGATAAAAATATTAGTCCCAGCTTTACACTTTTTCATTGCATGCTGAGCACTAGTCATTTTGGATGTAAGGTATGAAATACACGTGACAATAATGGAATAGTGAGCCACACTGGACATTTGATTTAGAACTCATTCAAACTACATGTAGTAATTTGATTTATATATCTTCCTGCAGTCTAGTTTTGATCAGTGTTTGCTTTCCTAATTTGTAAATATTTTGCATCCATCCAGAACATAATGCAATAATTCAAGTGAATTTAATTTTGATATATTTACTTTCTGCATAGTGCACACCATAATAAGAATTGCAGATATAAGGAGAAACAGAGATATATTATTTTATTTTAGTTATTATTATTTTATGATAATTTCACACACACACATGAAATGTTCATCCTGTATTACACTGGTACTGTGGATGGTGGCAAGTCACACAGAAAGAATAAACTTGTTTACATTTGACAAGATTGTACATTGCACTCTCAAGATATATATAAGACAGGAGTCCCTTCCACAGGATAGCAACAGAGGAATTGAAAAGTGAGAAAATTACCAATATTGATTATGATGAACAGTCATGATGGAAATATTTGTAGATAATGTATAATGAATATTTAGGGTGAAAGAGATTGGAGTGAATTTGTGAGAGATGGACTTTTAACCTGAACTGGTCTTTTCCGTACTGAATCAAGAATTTTTAATGAGTCTTTAGCAGTGCTGCCACCAACAGTAGACAAATATTTATATATAAACATAGTCATTTTCTGGTATTTGCTCTCAGTGAGTATGCCAGATAAAATAGTCCAACACAATATTTCATCTAGTTTCCTATCAACAAATTTCTCAAAAATTTGGGCTGTTTTTCAGAATTGAGCCTGATCATCTTACTTTTCTAAGAGGTGCATCCAGAAAGAAAGGTTTGTTCAAAATTTACAGCCATATAAGATATTGGAGAGGGGCCACATGCATGTAGCATAGCGTTACTCATTAGCTGATTGTTGACTATTTTACTTTTGTGCCATTATCGTTTCTTGTCTTCTACGAATAATTTATACTGAGTGCTGATAAAAAATCACACCAGATGCGAGGTTCATGGTGCAGTATGGTTTTTATTGGCAGAAAACAATAGTGCTGCAAAAAAATTCAATGACTGTGTAGGGTTTATGGGCCTAATGTAATGCGTGACAGTAAGGTTAGGCAATGGTGTTGGTTTCCACTAAATCATCTTTGAGAGCCACAGACCCTCTTCTTTAAACAAATGACACCACTACCTAACCTTACTATCACTCATTACATTAGCCCATAGACCTTACACAGCCGGTGAATTTCTGCAGCACTACTGTTTTCCACCAATAAAATTTGTATCACACCACAAACCTCACAACTGATGTGATTTTATATCACAGAACTCATTATAAATTATTCGTAGAAGACAACAAACGATAATGGAATAAAAGTAAAATGGTCAACAGCTAACTAATGAGTCAATCTATGCTACATTCATGTGCAATCCCTCTCCCATATCTTATTTGACAGTAAATTCTGAATAGACCTTACTTTCTGGACACACCTCTTATCTTTTAAAGCATCCCAGTATCTTTCTTCTGGATGTTTTTCTTGAAAATGTTTGCTCCATTTTTGCTGTTCTTTCCCATCTCATATTCTGTTTAATTGGTGATAACTGTCTTAGATTACTCCTTCTTATGCACTTGAATATTAATACTGCCAAGTTATATTTTCATTTTTAATATGGTCTGCTACTGGCTCTGTCACTCCGTCCTGGTCCCTCAAATAACCTGATCCATGTATTAGAACTAGTTTGGATCTGTTTTTATATATTGGTCTGGCATTTTTATTCAGTTTTCTTTTATTTTAAGATATATTTATTCATTTGGTATATAGATACCAGCCTTACTTAAATCCATTTTTATATTTGATTTGACATCATTACTAAATATTGCACCTTAATAAATTATGTAACTATAGGTTCATTGCTAAGAATGCAGTTGACTTATGTTTGTTTCCCTACTTTTTATAATTTTCATCATGTTATTGCCTATTTTCATATCCAATTTATCATGACCATTTTCTGTTTGGTTAATGACTCCTGACAACTTTCAGATTTATTTTTAAGAAAATATCATTTATAAAGAACTTTTCTATCCACTATTTGAATATCAGGTTTAACATGACTTTCCCTAATAACATGGTTCATACATTCATGTGGAATACAAATAACAGAGATAGTTTATAACCTTTGCTTTAAAATGAAGCATGTGTATATCACTATATATGTTTCCACTTATGAAATAAAGGTTTAGTGTTTTCAACATTATTTTTAGAGAGTACTTTATCATAAGCTTTGTCGAACTTAAAAAAAAAAAAGAAGTTTGCATTGCAGATATTATTATTTTACCATGGTTCTTCAGCTATTTGTCATTAAATAAAGAGCAAGCCAGCAACCCTTATTTGGCTTGAACACAGCTCATTCATGTTCAGCTCCTATTTCAAGTTCTTTGCTCTTTCTCAGATATGTTTATTCAAATGTTTCTTGCAACACGAAATGGTGAGTTTTCTATAATTTTAACGTTCAGTTTTATTTGTCTATAAATTAGTATAATAAGTGCTCTGCTCGAGTAATCTGGGATTTGACCTTCTAATCAAGCACTCTAGATTATGCAGTAGCACACTACAAAACCATTGTTCAACACTTCATATTTCAGTTTGAATATCACTTCAGTGTCTTTCTGCTTTTCTGGTTTCTGAGAGCATTTTCTGCCTCTTTAGGCTACTTTTAATAATGTTTTAAATTATTTATTTTATTGTTCAAATAAATTATTTCAACTATTCAGATCATTATTTTTAATTATTTTTTTCTTCTTTTTCTTGTACTCTTTCCTAATTTCTAAGTTTTCCGAGTCGATTCCAAATATTTTTTTTGATTGCATGATATTTATGTTGCATATTTTTTCCGCAATTTTTATATGACTTCTGTTTAGTTACTATCACACAATTTTCTCAACATTCTCTATGAGTATATATTGACTTGCTAAGTTAGGTACTCTCTGCATATTTTTGCTGCTTTAATATAGTTATGTAAGTTGACATACTTAGAAATATTAAAGATGGAAACTATTTTTTTTAACTTATGTAAAATAAATTTATTAGCTGTAAAACTTTCGCCTATGTATCGTAGGTATCCTCAATATGTGGGTAATGGAACACAATATAAAATTACAATTAAAGAATCATTTTCAAAATGAACCACTATATTGTTCATAGGACAGACAGACAGTAAAATTTCCAATTATTTTTTTAAAATCACAATAACATAATAATCAGAAACTATTGCATAAAAATGATGTAATAATATTTCTCATACAGGGGATAACAAAAGGCCATCGGATTTGTTTAAGTTCAGTCGGTGTAGAAAGGTCTCACAAGGCTCTTTGTATAATCACTCTACAACGAACGTACATTATGTAAAAGCTTAGTTCTCTTCCAAAAAAACTGGATAGCATGTCCTGCTAAGCCAAACTGTTCTTATTCATGGTACTGGATTTAAGATTTATATTCTTCACAATGGATGGCTGCAGATCTGCTACTGTACAAAGTAAGACAAAATACAGGAGCATGGGATCTAGTAGACACCTGGAAGGCTGAGTGAAGAAAGCTTGTCATTAGGTGAAGAAAAGAAGGTAGAAATCTTCCTGACAGAACAAAAGCATAATACAATATTAAGAGGTTTTTAGAACTTTACCTATACATTCAGAAATCCCTTCAATATAAGGGAGTGGAATTCAAGTGAATATCTTCAGGAGATCTAGAGACTGGTTGTCTAAAGCTATTAAAGGCATTTTTTAATAAAAGATTCATTAAATCCATTTTTCCTAAAAGAAAGTTTGATTTAATTCAATTCTTGTTGTAAAAGGTCTTCAGTGGAACAAATGTTATGAGCACAATGTAACAGAGTTACATTGTGGACAAAAGTATACAATATTGTCAAGATTGGAACTGTTGAGAAGTGGAAGAAGGTAAGGTCATATTCTCAGATGAGAGCCATTTCTTTGTCAAAGGAGAGTGAGTAGCCTATGTGTGCAAATCAGCAGCTGAGATGACTTCTCCTGCCCACTTTCAATAAGCTCCTAAATACCCAGCTAAAAAGATGTTCTGGGATTGTTTTACACATGAGAGTCCAGGATCACTTGTGCCCATTGATGGGATGACCAAAAGTGATCAATACATAAAAATATTGGAGAAAAGAGTAGTCCAACAGATCCAGAAAGACAAATTCCAACAGGATTTTGCTCCATGCCACACTTCAAAAAAGTGAAAGATTTCCTCAAAAATCACAACATCCAATTGCTTCAGTGGCCAGGTAACTCCTGACATTAACCCAATAGAAACTTTGTGGGACATAATGAAAAAGAGACTTGGAAAATTAAATTGTGATACAAAGAATAACTTAAGAAAATCCATTATAAAAGTATGGTTTTGATATGCAAAAATAAGAAAAATGTATTCTAGGTTGGTAGAGTCCATGCCTAAGAAAATTAATGAACTTTTAAGAAGAGATGAACACACATAAATTATTAAGTAAAGTTGGAGTTTAATTTTTGTACTTATTTCTTGCAAAATTAAAATTTTTCTTTGAAATGTGAGTGGGATTAATTTCTTCACTACTGTATAATAATCAGTGTGAGTTTCTTTTCTGAAAACTCAAAAATTGAACTATTAAAACTCTCTCACTGTGCTCATTACACTTTTTCCACTGAAGACCTTTTACACTAAGAATTGAATTATATCAAATCTGCTTTTATGAAAATGGCTTTAAAAAATGAATCTTTTATTAAGAAAACTTTTAACAGCTTTAAACAACTAGGTCATAGATCTCCTGAAGATTGGCCTAGTTGTTTAAAGTATAACTCAGATTCCACTCTGGATAGCATAAACATTTTTAGGAAAGTTTTAAGTGCACTTTCCAAAAGAGGGAGTGGTATTCTAAGTTTGGGCAAATTTGAGATTAATATAGCATAAGCAGCTATACAGGTGAGAAGTAGAAAAGGACACCAAATTTTTTGGAAAAACTTGGTGTTCACAAGAAAAGAAATCTGATCTTATCAAAAGTAAGAAGTGAAATGAGATATTTCTTGTGAGAAATAAGACAGGACAATGTTTTGGTAGCACTGAAGTTCACAAGGTTTCTTTGTCCCACTAAAGAATAGCAAGGAGAATTAAACACTAGTTATGAAAGATCTTGACATTTGGAATGATTATGTAAAAAACAATCTGTCTAATGAAGAAGAGGATTAAAGCCATCATCCAAACCATAAATAAGATTTGTGGTTATTGAAAGAGAGAGCCATTTATATGTAAAAACAAGAGAATGGGTAAAACTACGACCAGAGAGGAAAAGATCACACAATATTAGTTTGGTGATCAGACCTCTGTGCTACATATCAAGGGCGCTCGTGAGTCAAACTTGGCAGAAGTATGTAAGAAGAGCTCCGGATTGAGATAAGTTATTTGGAATAATTAAGTATATATGAGTGTTTGTTTGAGTAAGAGCTGCTGTAAAAGTTGTGAGCTACCATTATTATTAGTGTGGGGATTTTGTTTTGCTTAAACTTAATTACGAATTCATTGTTATTATTAGACTTTAGAGTGGTAACCGGCAGATTAAACATGGTGGAAGCTTTGTCATTCCATGACTTTAACTTAGACTTCAGTTATTTTGTTAAGTGTGAGGATGCTATATGTATTCTTTCGATTACATAAATGATTTGTGGATATTTAGGGCGGATGGAAGGAGGGTGTGTGCAAAGTGTGACCTGAACAAAGAATTGATGAATGCTAACATGAAATTGATGACAGAAAGTGTTAGTAGCGAGAATGTCGCAGTGAAAATGAGTGCACGTTCAAAAGAGAAGGATGGCGTGAAAGAGAGGCGAAAAAATTTTAAAAAATCAGTAAAAAAGAAAATGAGTGATCTGAAAACCGTAACAGATGTTAAAAAGGACGAAAGTGAGGCGAGAGTGGCAGAAGGGAAAGAAACTGACAGAACAAATGAAACCGGAAATGGGGTGACACAGGAATCGAAAGTGGAAAAAATCGAAGGAATGAATGATAGTGAAAGTTGGATGCATGTTAGACCAAAAGTAAGGAAAAAAAGAAGGATGAATGAGAGTGAAAGTGAGAAGAGGGGGTCGAGAGTTAGAAAATTAGAAAGATTGAATGATAGAGAGAATGTGACGCGAGATTCAGAAGTTGATTGGATTTGACAGAGGACAAAGAGCACGTCAGAATGGATATCAGGAGGCTGCTTAGAAGAATAAAAGAGAATAGTGTGAAAGGAAGGGTAGTGAGCATGTTGCCTAGGTATGACTGTGGTGAGATGAGGTGGAGAGCTAGGATTATGAATGATATGCTGGCTGAAATGTGTGAGGAGATGGGAGTACAGTTTGTTAATGTGTGGAATGAGTTTGAAGGACGAAGTGAACTGTATGGGAGCGATGGACTGCATTTGAGTGGTAATGGTGTGAGTCGCTTGGAGAGACTGCTGCTGGAAGGTAGAGAAGAGAGTAGAGAGAATGAATCAGATCAAGCAGAAAGTGATGTGGAAGAGCAGGAGAGATTGAAGAGGTGGTTATGAATGGGGAAGTGAGTGGTATGAGTATAAAAAATGAGAGAATGGGTGTGCAAGAGGAGCAGGAAAACAGGGAGGCTCAGGGTGGACATGGGTGCACAGCGTGAGAAGGGTGGATGCTCCAAGAGGAGGTGAGAGCATGTGTAGACAGGAAAGGAATGAGATGACCTGGGATCGAAAGGAAACAGTTGGAATTGGGGAGGGTTCTAGAATGAATGGGCAGAAAGGGAAATGGTACCAGTCGAGTATGGAGAGATCACATCGAGTGAGTGGTATCGGTGGAACTAGCTGTAGATCCAGAAATGAGCTGTTGTGTTTGTATACAAATGCTAGAAATATAAGAAACAAGGCAGATGAAATGGCTGCACTAATTGTGTCTGTTTACCCAAAGATTGTCGGAATAAATGACACATGGTTGGAAGAGGATGACACCCTGACAGAAATAGAGATGGAAGGGTATGATGTGTGTTTTGTGAGGAGAGAAGGGGTAAAAAAGGAGGGGGAGTGCTATTGCTGATAGAGAAAGAGTTATGTCCATAGAAAGCAGAGATGCAAGAGGGGAAATAGTGCTAGTGGTTTTGAGGCAGTATGGTATGAGATGGAGGTGAATGGAATCAAATACTTGGCTGGATGTTGTTATAGACCAGGTAATGTGGATGGTGGTGATAATGAAATGTATAATCAAATTAGCCAAGCAAATAAGAAAAGAGTGATCATTATGGGCAATTTTAATTATGGCAAAACAGACTGGAATAATGAGATAGCAACCGGAAGTAAAGAAAATGAGTTTCTTGAGTTTTTGAGGGATAACTACCTCAGACGGTATGTAACAGAAAGCACAGGAGGTTTGAGGGTCTTGGTTTTGGTCATCTCATCAGAGGATGTAACAGAGGTCCCTCACCAGCAGTGTGAAGGATCTCTGTGGGAAAATGGTATATGTGGAACTATTTGGTCATCTCATCTGGGGATGTAATTATAAATGAGGTGTCGAATCATCCACCAATTGGTGAGCGTGACCATAACGTGATCACCTGGGTGGTTGCCAGCAGTGTGAAGACTTCTGTGAGAAAAGGGTATATGTGGGACTACAAGGGGGGGGGGTGATTATGAAGAGCCCAGCAGACAGCTGGAAAAGAGATCAATGCAGCTTGGGGAATTTTCAAAAACTATCTAGTAGATGCAATGTCTAAATATATTCCAAGGGTGAAAAGGTTAAATAAGGTAGGTGTGAGATGGATGAATAAAGAGATTAAGCATGTGATACAGAGAAAAAGGGCATTGTGGAATCAGCATAAGAGAAGTGAAAATAACCAACCATGGGGTCTACAAAGACCAGGCAAAGAGGGTGACTTGGTTGATGAGGGTAGTAATTGCTGTTGATATGAACAGCAGTTAGCAAATGATGCCAAAAAGAATCCTAAGGAGTTCTTTTGATACGTAGCCAGCAAAAGAAAGAATGATTATGGAAGGATGACATTGATTGGAGAAAATGGTATAAAGACAGCTGTTGCAGAATGTGTGATGGAGATACTTAATGAGCAGTTCATAAAGGTCTTTCAATCTTGTGAATGTGACTTCATGGAGAGATTGAGAGCAGTTGATGATGGGGAGGAGAGATCAACTGTAAGTGAGCAAGAGGTATATTCGGAGTTGAGTAAACTAGATGTTAATAAGGCTGTGGGACGTGATAATATACCACCATGTATTCTGAAGGAATGTGCCAGGGAATTGACACCTGCCTTGACATATTTTTTTAATATGAGTGTTGCACTCAGTCAAGTTCCTAAGGAGTGCAAGTTCATAAAGGAGGTGATCGAACTCAAGCATCAAACTATAGGCCTATCTGTGTGTCAGGTGTGGTTAAGTTGTTGGAGAAGCTTGTGAGAACTAGGATCCAGAGTTGGGTTAACAACAATGGTATTATATTTAATGGACAGCATGGATTTGCTAAAGGGAGGCATGTTTTAGTAATCTACTTACTTATTACAATAAAGTGACTGCTTCCTTGGACAGAGGAGAAGGATACACAATAATATACTTGGATTTCGCAAAGGCTTTTGATAGAGTACCTCATGTCAAGTTGATAGTCAAACTAGAGCAGATGGGGGTTGGATATTAAATTAGTGCATTGGATTGGAGACTGGATATCTGATAGGTATCAACAAGTTGTGTATGCGGGAGCGATATCCAGGAAAAGGAAAGTCACTAGTGGAGTGACTCAGGGGTCTGTTTTAGGGCCATTACTCTTTAACTTGTATATTAATGATATTGGTAAAGATTTGGATGGAGATATTCACTTGTTTTGCAGATGATGCAAAGTTGGGACAAACCGTGAAGAGTAGAGAAGATGTTGTGGCCTTACAAGAAGACTTGAATAAATTGAGTGATTGGGCACAGAAATGGGGATGTGAGTTCAATGTTGCAAAATGTAAGGTTTTAAATTTGGAAAACAAAGATGGGATGCAGAATTTGGTGAGGTTATATTGTCAGAGGTGAAGGAAATAAGAGATCTGGGGGTGATAGTGGATAAGGATCTAAAATTTAGAGGACACATAGCCAAAACTGCGAAGATAACACAAAGGCTTTTGGGAATGATGCAGATGACACAGATTTATAGAAGTAGGGAGATTCTTTTTCCGTTGTATAAGGCTTTGATTAGGCCACACATGGACTATTGTGCCCAGATTTGGTCACCTGGTTTTCAGAAGGATGAAGAGATGTGTTGGAAAGGGTCCAAAGGCTACTGACTGAGGTAGTTTCTGACCTCTGGAATTTCGAGTATGAAGAAAGATTGAGAAGATGTAATTTGCAGAATCTGGTGGACAGGAGGAAGAGGGGAGATATGATAAATGCTGGAGAAGTTCTACATAAAATAGTGAAAGATAGGGAGAGAACCAGAGATCATCCCTGGAAACTGTATAAAGAGAGTATGAGTAGGGGAGTGAGAGGCAGATTTTTTCATGTAGAGTTGTGAATGATTGGAATGCCTTGCCTGAGAGTGTGGTGTCTGCAAGGAGTTTGAGTGTGTTTAAGACACGGTATGATGAGCTGTGTGTGTGATAAAAGGACCTCCGTGAGGTCTTGGGGTAATAATAATAATATCAAACACTGGAAATTTCAAGGACAGCCACAGGAGAGCCTCCAAACGTTTCCATGATTTGTGTCCAGATATGAATAATGACAACTATCTGATGTGTGCTCAGAGTAGTGGATGGAATCCATGCTGTTGGTTATTAATTAGTTGGTGGACCTATGGGGTGAAGAACTTGGCTGGCGATGAACCTCTCCATTATTTTTGAGAGAAATGAGCCAAGAGTAATAGGACAATAGTTTGTTTATCAACATTTTTTTTTTCTGTCTTTTTTGTTTTTTTTTTGGATGAGCTGAATATAAGCTTACTTCCAGACTGCGGGTAGGTTCCAGACCAGTAGAGATTATAAAGACTATACTGGATGGGTGATAGTTCAGAAGTAATCATTTTGAGTGTAACTGGGGAATATTATCTTGAAAAAATAAGAGACTTATTAGCATCCAAGTTATTCGAGAATTTTTCTGATTTGTTTTTTTATGTATGGACTGTACTCGGTATAGCCGAAATTAATCTGAGATAGTCATTTATGGAGGAACTGGAAAAGGTTTTTCAGTTCCTTCATAGAAATAATGTCAGCAGCCAGACTTATCTTTCAGAAATATTACAATGGCATCATCTGGATGTGAAAAATGTGTGAGTGTGATACCATAGAAGAGCAAGTCCTAGTGACTTTGATGAGGGACGAAAAAAAAAAAAAAATGCTCAACTACCATTTAATCTGGAAGAAAGTTTTCTGCATCTGACCAAACATAGCAACCACCACTTCAAGTGTCTAATAAACAAGCGGTAATGTTTCTAATAAACAAGGTAGTGATGTTTCATATTGTGATGAAAGTCATTTACCACCTCAAAATCCAATTAGTCTTTTGGCATTTGGCATGACATTGAAGGGTGTCATCCAAAATGAATACTAGAAGAAGATAGACAGTTGGGGAATGGGTAGGTGGGTGGGTGCATTACTCTGAAAACCAACCATAGCAACAGCTATTCAGGCTTCTAATGAACAAGGTGGTGATACTATATTTTTTGAATAACGGCTTCACACATGTCAGAGAAAACTTAATATATTTAATTACTCCTATATATTTTACTCAATATGTCAGGAGAGCTTCTTTCAGGGAGAATACAGAAAAATTGGTAACCACATTTAAATTCTGAATACAAGAATGAGTCATACAACATGTATATATCACCTGTCTCGGTCACAGCTGTCCAGTAGGAAGAAACACTATTAGAGTTCAAAGAAGTGGGAATAGATGTATAATTAATGAATTAATTTTTTAAAAATAATACATAAAAATAAATAAATTATACATATAAAATATACATTAATTAATTTAAAAAGAATAAATAAAAATAAATTAATTCTACATGTATTCCCACTTTTCTGAACTCTAATAGTGTTTCCTCCTACTGGACAGTAGTGACCAAGACACGTGATATTATATGCATACTGTATGACTCAAAGCAAAATATATACTCATATATATTTTGCTCAATATGTCATGAGCTACTTTCAGGAAGAATAAAGACAGAAAAACTGGCAACAACATTAAAGTAGCTCATGACATATTGAGTAAAATATATACAAGTAATAAACTATATTTAGTTTTCTCTCATATGTGTGAAGCTTTTATTTTTAAAAAAAATATAGTCTAGCATGCATGTCTCTATTAAACAACTAGCAAGATAGTGATCTTTCATCAGGTGATCTACCACTTCATGATCCAATTAGCCTTTCCTAGGACCAATGAAGGCATGAATTTTCATCATACCAACTTTTACTGTGGTCAGATGTGGTCTTATATTATAAATACAGGTAACCCTTGTATAACGCAGATGTGAGGTTCCACAAAAATGCTGCGTTATATAAATCACGTTATGCAAGACTCAGATCACATAGAAAAAGTAGGGTTAGGTTCTGAAATCTTTTTTTTTTTTAAGATTATATAAACAATGACATATCCAACAAAAATATATTTTTTATTTAATTCAGGTAATTCATCTAAGTTAAGAAAACATATAAACTATGAAACAAATACACAGTATAAACTTATAATTCTTTGCATAATTCTCATTGCATACTTCAGCTGGTTTAGTTATCAAGAAGTCAGTAATAAGACCTTGCTTACCACTATGATGCAATTTTTTATTAAGTTCATAATATGGAGCTAAACAAATATCCAAATGTCTCGTGAATTTTCCGGAGTGCTCCATTGAGAGATCATTATCCATAAAATAACTTTCTTGCCAAGTCCAATCCTTCTGCTAATTTCTTTAAACTGAATTCTTTAACGGATTCATCACAATCAGAATTTCTTCGGCAGAACTTTCCCTGCCATTTGGTTCGACGTCATCTATTAATTGTACCAGTTCCTCCTCATTTAAATCTATTTCCCCATCAATTAATTCATTATTGAAGAGATTGGAGCACTTATGAAGAAGCTCGTGAAGGTTGAGTCTCATTTGCTGATCGAAACCAAATGTATCTTCAGTCTTGTTCAATTATTACCTTGACAATTTACAGTGAGTGGGTTTATCCCTATTAACAAATGTGTATATTGAAAAAGTGCTCTAAGTGGCGATTACTATAAAAATATATTTTTTTTTACATAAAAAAAAAGCATTACATATTGTATGTAACTCACCAAAAAATAAAGTGCTCAGCTTGAGATTAACACACTTATGGTTTTTAATGTGCTTTCCTGGCAGAAAACGAAGACAATTTTCAACAATAAATACTTTATATGGTAAACCATTGACGTACATGCATGCTAAAGGGTATTTCCCCTAATATAAATTTGCTACTTAGAACTACATGCGTGATACGGCAGATGCAAATTTAACGAAGATAAAATTTGATTTTTAAGTCGTGCAATGAAAAATATATGAAAAGATAAAGGGTTACTACACTTTGTAGACCGTCTTATATCGAAACTGCATTGTACAAGTACCGCGTTATACGAGGGTTACCTGCACTCTATTCTTTCAGTATATCACTGTAATTTTCTCCATGAGTATGATTTTGCAGACTATATGAAAATATATAAAAAAATTTTTTTTCAACATTTCAATTATTTTCGACAAGATCATTAGAATGTCCTGTTATACAGACTAACTGTATTTTACTTAGTTCAGTATAATTTTAAAATTTTTACAATTTCTATTTCAACTTACCTCACATGCCTTTTCTCCTCCTTCTGTCATAAATACAACACACATTGGATCAGATTTTGAAAATACATCTTTATTCTGCAAATTCCTAAATCATAAAAATTCCACTTTATTAATTTAAAATGAATATGTATAATTGATGTCTAAGAGAGTTTATTTTGGGAATAACATCACATTAACATATGATGATCACCAGTGGCGCACTCAGGATTTAAACTTGGCCAAGTTCAGTAGACTATTTGAGAATAGACACTATGCATTGCATATGACCTATGACTGAGCATTTGCAGTGATCATCAATACATAAAACCCGTGATCTCCTCTGGCCAGGTTCGGGCCAACAAAGTAGTGCTCGGTCCACCCAAGCACTACCATGTTCACCTTGCATTCACAGCGGCCTTGATTCCTGAGAGCTATAGGGTATTCCCACCTTATGTGACTGCTAATCCATAAGTAGTATAGAAATAGAAGACATGACACAATAAATAAAAAAATTAATTTTAATTAGGAAAAGATTTTTGGAAAATTTTCTAGTGTTTTTTCCCTTTTTCTTTTTGAAGGGGGTCCGGGGCACCGTGCCCCTCCCCTTGGTGTGCCACTGATGATCACTCAAGAATAATTTATATTTTCAAACCAAATGACAAGGCCATACTCCCATTTTACTTTTATGGTAGCACTTCCATACTAGTGCTTCAAGTATAAAAGCTCTTAACATTTCTTTATATTACAGGTCTTAGGAAAAGTCCTTAACTCATTCAGGACAAGAGTAAATTGAATAAAATCCATCATCCAATGAAAATTCTAATTATACGTGTATATTAGAATATTGGTGTTTAAATGTTGAGCTAAATTATTAAAAGAGCTGGTGGAATAGTTCAACTTCCATATACAAAAAATACTGAAAATATAATAAATGACATGTCGGTGAAGGTAAAATTCTTTTTTTTTTTTAATATAAATCTACCCACTCTAGAAAAGGTTTTATTTTATGGCCTACACATTAGTACAATGGGTGTACTAAAGTGTGAATTAAAAATTAAAAAAATTAAAAATTAAAGCTAAAAAATCATGGTGCAAGATATATGCAGGGATTTTCAGAAACTGAAGTTTTCAGGAAAAAACTGAAAATAGGTAATGACTTAGCAAGAATCTCCTATTTGCTATTGCTACTTCTGGCCTCATAGTCAAAGTCATCTACCCAAATAGTCTTCTTTGCCATTATTTCAAGCAAAAATTACTAGTAATTTACAAGACTTGATGTAATGAACAATCCTAATGAGAAGTGAAAGCAGAGTGCAAAGCAGACAGCAATGGTAGGCCATCTTCACAGAGTAGCTCTGAAGATGTGCATGTGATTGGTGTGGTATTAACAAAAGATCGTGCAACCCAACGACAAAGGCAAGCCAATGAATGTTGAGTTGAAATACTAATGCTCTTCAACCGAATTCCATAATATCTGTGAGTTAGCCTGCTTCCATGTCGCACTGGCAGGCTATCTCACAAAAAGTTTCAACCCTTTGGTTGAATTTTATTGCTGCTTGTTTGGGTACTACTTTGCCGTTGAGCAAACTTGCACACATTATATGGTATGTTTGCAGTAGAATTTTATTTGAAGTTAGCCTTTGTGATCTGTCTTAATGACATCGACAATTTGAAATGCAATCAAACACTTATTTCATGTAACTGAAAAATTGGATAATAGTTGTTTTTTTTTTTAGTTAGATACTGTGTTTGCCAGTGCAACGTTTGCTTGAGTCTGTACAGCATAGTTTCTGTGGGAGGTGGACATGTGATTCATTAGTTAGTGCCGTTTTATTCCCAGTTGTCTCTAATTGCACTATTTGTTGAGAAATATATTACACAGACTGCAAATGTCTCTGTACCTTATTCAGTGATAGAATAAAACTACTTGTTTTTCTTGCATCTATAGTATAGTGGCTGTTGGGGGGGGGGGCATATTGTTTACTGTTGGGAGCAAGTTACTATCGCCCCGAGTGAATGTGTTAAACTTTTTTTCACGTGCAAGGTATATTATATGCAAAGTTTTTAATTTCTTTTTTGGTAAAGTAAAATCAGGGGTGAGAGTTATATTCACTTTTTTGGATCTCAAAAAAGTAAAGCTGTGTATCACATTAGAGACATTATATTTCAGGAGGTAGAGGAAGCGTGTGATCTTGGGATAATGGTGGATAAAGAATTGAAGTTCAAGGGACATATTGCAAAAATAATAAAAGCAGCACAAAGAAATGACAGTATACTAAGAAGAACACTGACATGTAGAGATAAGGATGTGGTCATTCACTGCATAAGGCTTTGATTAGACCACATCTGGACTACTGCACAGTGATTTGGTCAACTGCATTCCTAAGAGAGAGAGAGAAGCAAGCTGTGGAAAAAGTTGTGAGGAGAATAACAAAAGCAATATCAGAATTGGGAAATACTGACTATGAAGATATGTAGAGAGAATGTAAATTACAGACACTAGTCAATAGGTGGAAGAGGGGTGATATGATTGAGACATAAATTGCTAAGGAGTGCTTATCAAAAATCAGATGTGACTGAGACATATAAATTGCTAAGGAGTGCTTTATCAAATATCACATATGATTGAGACATATAAATTGCTAAGGAGTGCTTATTAAATAGATACAGTGGATATTTTTCAAAGGGTTGAAGGTGGGAAGGAAATAGAGACAAGAGATCATGCTTGGAAATTGTATAAAGGTGTAGTGTGCAAGAGAGTGCAGCATGACTTTTTTTGTATGGGGAGTGGTTGGTGAGTGGAATTTATTGCCAAATGAGATGTGAGTGCACAAACATTGGACCAATTTAAGATGAGGTATGATAAACATTATCTCGTTTAGAATACATCTTACTATTGCTTCATTTAATAAGTCCTGACTCCAAGAGGTATTTGTATAATAATAATAATAATATTCAAGTAAATACGGTATATTTTTAAACTTTTACTCAAGCATGTGCAAACAAAGTTTGTGTTTGATATATCATTACAACTAAGCTACATGTATATGAAGGCAGACAATTTCACATCATATGAAAAATCTAGTTCAAGGAGTGGTATGATAGACTGTGTTTTCTAGGAAGGACCTCACATGATGAGTCTTTTGACTTCATGGAGGCCTGAATTATAATAATAATATTGACCAGGTATCTGTATTTGGTGCAAAATTATCTGCATCCATATACATGTAGCCTAAATGTAAAGATATTCACATGCAAACATTTTTTGAGTAAATGATTAAACAATCATTTACTCAAGTTTGTGCATGCTTGAGTAAATGATTAAAACAGTATAACCTCTTATCTAATATAATTCTTTGCACAGTGTTTAAATAATGGTGACAGCCACAACTCAGTTTGCCAATGGCTTATCCTTCATTTAACGACTACATTTTACATAGCATACTACAGGATTTTGTGGTGCACGGTGCTCACAGCATACATGCATCCTGGCAGTTAGAAATGTGGCAAGTGAGAGATCGGGGAGTGCATGTCTGCGTAAAGTGTAGAAAATGGGAAGAACTTTGTGATTAAGAAATTAGCATAATGGACATCGGCAGTATTACATTAGAAATGGGTGAATACTGACTGAGAGAGACGAGTAGCATGATCTAGGGTGAAGAAAACAAGCAGAATGTGAATAAAACTAGGGAGTGTAGTCGGTTTTAAAACATCGTTTTCAAAGAGAATGTTGATTTGGAGGATGAATGTCAAGAAACAGTAGGTAGCTTTCAGAGAGAGAGAGAGATGCACTGAAAGAAGAAATAGAATGTATCAGGAACAAGTTGAGAAAAGTGTGAAAGAAGAGATTATGAGACCAAAACAATGAAAGAGTTATGGGAATGACAGAGTATAAGGGGAGGGGGAGTGAAAGAGAAGAATGAGAGAAAGGAGAGACAGTATAAGAACCAGAGATAGAAAACTGACAAAATAGTAAGAAAACTGACAAAATAGGGGGAACAAGGAAAGAAAGTGTTAGAGGAGAGGGAAGAGGGAGGGGTAGGGAGAGAGGGAGAGAGAGAAGGATGTAGGTGAGCAAGGAAGAAAGAGAGCAGTAAGAGGTATGATGTATGAAGACTCGATGATCTATGGTGCACAAGACAGAATGCCTGAAGAGTGTTCTGGAGGAACAATAGATAGTGTGACAACTGCAATTAAGCGAGGTGAAAGGGTGGATGAGATAACTGCGATGGTGGGAATGAATGACTTGAGAGGCAGATGTAATAGACCTGCAAGAGAATTTGAATAAATTGGACAGATGGGCAAATGAATGTGAGTATCAGTTTAATGCAGCAAAATGTAAAGTCTTAAAGTTTAGGATATATTGAATGGAGGCTGCATACTCTGTTGGAAGAACTGTACTGAAGGAAGTAGGGGAGGCAAGGGATGATGATTGATAGAAACTTGGAATTCAGGGAACATATTGCAAAGGTGGTGAAGGTAATATAGAGGATTGTTGCAATAATGAGAAGGATGCTGACCTGCAGAGATAAAAGAGTTGTCATTCCATTGTATAAAGCCCTGATCAGAGCACATCTGGACTATTGTGCTCAAACTGATCCCCAGAATATAAAGGGGTTAAATGAATCACAGAAAGAGTGCAGAGATGGATAACAAAGATGATCAGGACTGTACAACATTAGTTATGAGGACAGGCTGGGGGAATGTGGACTGCAGAGTTTGGTGAATAGAAGGAGAGATGATGATGGAGGCTTTTAAACTCTGTTGAGAGGTAGTTGCAGGGTTGACACTGGGGAGTTCTTCATTTGGTGGAAAGGGGTAAAGAGTGAGGACAAGGAGCCATCTCTGGACATTGCAAAAGGAAGTCATAAGCAAGAGGCTAAGGACTGGTTTCATTGCATGGAGGATGGTTGATCCATGGAATGCACCTGATAGATTGGTGAGAGAGCACAAACAGTCAATGTGTTCAAGGAGTGGTATGACAGATTACATTTTCTAGGGTGGGTTTCCCATGATGAGTCTTGTGACTCCATGGAAGTCCTCAATCATAATCATAATAATCTATTCTTACAGAGAAAATGATAACATTATGAGGAATGCTATGTTGTTCCTAAAGCACTGCATGTATTACATATTATACATATATTTATTAAGAGGGAGGCCACATATTATCTACACCAGCTGTCATATGAGAGAAAAAGCTAGATCTCACCACCACCACTTCTTGAAGGCATTTATTCTCAACTTCTAAAGATGCACTCTCATCCTTACTCCATCCTCTATAAAATGAAAAATTCCATCTATTGATATCCTGCATGACTCATAAGTTTATGTCTTAATCAAATCACCCCCCCTCTCTTTCCTGTTGGCTAGTAGCTGCAGTCCTCCATCATCATCTCATCTTCCAACATCTTTCAGGATTAATTATATTAATCCTGATATAATTAACACACTCCTTTGCACTCTCTCTCTCTGCTCATCAGAATCACCACGGAAATCAAACCCATGCACTGTAAATCCAAGTGAAGTTTTATCAAGGCAAAGGAGACAAAATGACTTATTTTGCATATATGTGATTACTATTAACAAGTTAAGCTAAATGTTTCAAACTTCATGTTGATTTGAGATCCTGCTGCTTTTCACATGGGAAGCTATATGTAAACTGCTCCAAGGGAGAGTAACAGTAAAGATCTTCACATATGTGTTCCCAAAGGAAACACAATGTGAAGATCTTTACTGTTACTCATATATGAGGGTGGTCTGAAAGGTTCTTGGCCTAACAATGAAAACATGAATTTATAATTTCAAAATTATTTTTATTTTTCCACATAATCTACCTTAAGACTAATACATTTATTCCAGTGTCATTATCCTATCCCTGTAATGGTTCTCAGTAAGATCTGAAAAATACCCCTCTACAGCTGCAATCACCTCTTGATTCAAAGAAAAACGCTGACCAGAAAGGAAGAGTTTTAGTTTTGGAAAGAGATAGAAGTCAGAAGGAGTCAAATCTGGAGAATAGGGTGGATGTTCCAACAATTCATAGGGCAGATTATCCCTTAATTTTCCCATTTCCAAAACACCTTTGTGGGCAGGTGCATTGTCCTGATGAAAGATGATTTTTTCTTCTGCAAATCAGATCTTTTCTAGTGAATTTTTTTTTTGGTCTGGTTAAAAGATCAGAATAATATTCTCTGGTTATTATTTTACCCTTTTTGAGATAATTAATAAACAAAATGCCTTTAGCATCCCAAAACACTGATGCCATGACCTTTCCTGCTGATGAAACCAACTTTGTCTTCTTTGGTGCTGAACAACCGGCTTCTGTCCACTGTTTTGAATGCTGTTTGGATTCTGGTGTGTAATGGTGAATCTAAGTCTCATCCATAGCAATAAATCAATGTACAAAATCACTTTTATTCTTGTTAAAATGCTCCAAGCACTGTTCAGAGATTTTCATGCGTGTGCATTTTTGATCTGCTGTGAGCAAGTGTGGCACCCATCTTGCACAAAGCTTTTTCATTTGCAATTCTTCATGCAAAATATATCCTACATGAACAAAATATATTTTTTTTTATTGGTCCACATTATTATAAACTCCAAATGTTCAAAGAATGGTATTCTAGCTAGTCCACAAATAATCAAATATGTCTCTGCAGTTCAGTGAGAGTATCACTGACAAAGATGGAATAGTGATAGTTCCAGAGCTGAATCCTGTGGAATTCCCACTTGTAATCTTCCTTTTCTTTGATACTGCTCCCAACTAGTACAACTAAATTCGATATTCTGTTGAATTGCCAATCCAATACACTCTACTAGCATGAATATTAAAGCTATCTGTTACAACTTAAATATCAACTTGTTGTGGTAAAACCTGTCAAATGCTTTTGCAAAATATAAAAAAATCTTAATATGTGCATTCCCTTCATCAAATCTTGTTGTTACTCTATTATAAAAGGTTGTTACTCTATTATAAAAGATTACCAAAACAAGAACACTAAGAAATACAAACTGAATAAAAAATAAATAACATATAGATAGACCAAACATACATTCATACTTACAAAATTATGTTTAAAAGGCTATGAAAAAAGTTTATGGTTATAAAAATTTTACTTGACATGTCTATGTTACTCTCATGCCATCTAACAACAATCTTCGGCAAGGTAGATGGCCCACATAGTACATGCATGAACGTGCCTCACTTGGATTTGCTATTAAACACAGATATGCTGTGGATCCGTATTCATACACTTTCATAATTTTTAGTGTTTGCATGCACTTGGGTAAGGTACAGGTATGATTGGAAAAAGGAACAGATGTGGAAAATGTGAACTTGTGTAAATACACCAAACCTAGTTGAGAGATGAAATGAAACTCAGAGAATATGAAGGTGGGCAAAGTCTAATGGCCTAATGAATACAACTGTGAATAATGTTGCCCATATAAAGGAACACTGAAAAGATCTACATTGTTAAAGTCAATGATAACTTAAAAAAAAGAAAGTGTTCTGTTTAAGACATGGAAACACTAGTGACTATTATAGAAGGTCAAACTGAACTTTAACTTTTTTTTCATTAAAATTGTTTTTATTTTGTCATTCTATTCATAATACATATTACTTTGCATTAATAATCATATACTGAAATCTAAGTTGTGTTTGCATCTTGTGAATGAAACTGAGAACAACAGTGAAAACATCATTGACACAAAGACTGAATAGCAAAAATGTACTATTCAACTTTATGGAGCATGAAAATTAAACCTACTGATTGTCTCCATGAACAATAATATTCAATGGAATTTCAATCTGGTAAAATTATGTCCAAGATTATAGAAAAAGCCATGAAGAACATTTATCAAGACTTTTTATTAATTATATAGGCAAGGGCTAACCACCTTACCCCACAGGGATAACCACTAAGTTATGGTTACAAAATCCAAGGATACGTGGAAGGTCGAGGGCACATAAGTGCCTGTTAGAAAACCACTGATGACAATGATGATGAAAATTATATATACCTTCTTTAAAAAAATAAATGAATGAAATAAAGTGAATCAAAGTAATATCATAGCACTTATATGTAAAAGTCAGATTTTTTTTAAAATATATATTTGCCTTTTTATTCAATATTGCCTATTATGCTGACCTGGTTAACCGAGTTAGCACATCTGCTCTCCAGCCAAGAGGAGGCTGCAGGTTCGAATCCTGCCTAGCCATGGATATTTGTGATTGTCTTCCACCTTCATACATTATTCATCCAAGTATATATACACTCTCCCAAGATGGACTGAGTCACTATGGGAGAAGTAGCCCCAACTCTCCTGAAATGGGAGAGGCCTTCACCTTGAAGTGGGTAGAAAACATGCTGACCATCATCATGCCTCCATGGAGTCAAAAGAGACTCATCACAATAGATCCCACTAGAACACTCAGTTCATCACAGCATGTTATAAATTCATTCAAATCTCTGCACTCACCACACTCTCAGACAATGCATTCCAATCACTTGCCACTCTCATTGCAAAAAAAACCTACTCTCACACTCTTCTTATACAGCTTCTAGGGTTGATCTCTTGTTCTCCTCATTCTATGTAAAATCTCTTCCACATTAGCCTGGTAATAACCCCTTGGCAGCTTATATGTCTCCGATGTATCAACTCCTATCTGCCAATGTCTGTAAGCTGCATTCCTCAATACATCATCTAGACCCTTCCTAGTACCTCCTCATCCTTTTTGAAAACCTGGTAACCAAATCTGAGCACAGTAATCCATGTACAGCCAGATCAAACCTAATTCAATGGAACCATAACATCCTTATACGCGTGGATAGGCTTATGTGTTCATCAGACATGTTGTAATAGGTTTCACGGTATAATAAGAACACAGATGGTTAAGAAAATAACTATTTATTAACTTAAAAGCTAATATTTCGCTGGTATTATATCCTGCATCTTCAGAGCACACAACACAAAGTTTGTTACAAAGGCAAGACAACCACAATCCAGTGTAACAGTGGGGCTAGTATAAGTGATTGCAGCGTGCAACACAAGACTAAAGTCCTAATATGGCACCATCTAGGTTTAAAAAAAAAAATTCAAAGTTTTGAAATAGTAGTCCAAATGATAGTATTAGAAAGTTTGAAAAAGTATAAATTAAAAAATAAAAGTAATAAATATTAATTTGGTCTTAGGATGACTGTCTCCCAAATCTTTTGGTAGATTTATACAGCCATACTTGTTAAGGTTTGGAGTATGTTTTAACCATCTGTGTTCTTATTATACCGTGAAACCTATTACAACATAACATCCTTACTTCTAAAGTCAGCATCCTTTGCATCACTCCCATAATCTATTGTGCCATCCTCACACTTTTAGCAGTATGTTCCCAGAAATTTAGGTACTGGTCCACAATCACTCATATCTCCTCTAGGATATTTCCACCAACTGTATAATCTGCATCCCATCTTTGCTTCTCAAATTTTAAAACCTTACACTCTGAAGCAACTACTAACCCTACTCACTTGCCCATTCAGCCAGTGCATTAAAGTTCTCATGAAAAGCTAACATCTTTAACACCTGTTCTACTCTTCAGAGTTCTCAACTTTGAATCGTCTGCATACCACCAGTCATTGCATATCACCATTCAGACATCCTCCAATATTCCAGTGTTCCAGTTTAATACTAGAATTTATAACATTCTATCAAGGTAGTTCTATCTACCTTGATGGTCTATCAAGGACTTTTGCAAAATCTAAATACTCCGCTGTATGCACTCTTATTCCATGTTTTTGTCACCCTCTCATAATAAACAAGTAGACTGCTAACACAATCTTCCTTTAGCAAACCATGCTGCTGTTATAAAAACAATTTTAAATCTTGGTGTCTTAATTAATCTATAACTTTAACCACAACTCCAGATACAGATAGGCCTATAATTTGAAGCCTTAGTCTTAGTGGAACAATTTTCCCTTTTTTCACTTCTTTGGAACATGGGCCAAATCAACTCACACGTTAAAAAAGGTATGTCAAAGCTCTTGTTAATTAATTATTATTATTATTCAGGCCTCCGTGGAGTAAAAAGACTCATCGTGGGAAGTCCTTCCTAAGAAACACAAAGTCTATCAAGATCCCCTCAATGGATATCTTGATAGACCATTCTCGCTCTCACCACTCCATCAGACAAAGCATTCCATGGTTCAACCACCCTCCATGCAAAGAAACCACTCCTCACCCTCTTGCGCACAGTTTCCTTTAACAACTTCCAGGGATGGCCTCTTGTCATCACGCCTTCCCGCTGTTCAACTAAGCGAAAGAACTCCAGAACTCCCCAGTGTCAATTTTGTAACCACCTCTCAATGGTTTAAAAGTCTCAAACATATCACCTCTCCTTCTTCTATCCACCAAACTCTACAGTCCACATTCCCTCAGCCGATCCTCATAACTATCATTGTACAGTCCTGAAACCATCTTTGTTATCCGCCTTTGTACATTTTCCACAGTTAATTTATCCCCTTCAAATCCTGGGGACCAAATCTGAGAACAATAGTCCAAATGTGGTCTGATCAGGGTCTTATACAATGGAATGATAACAGTTTTATCTCTGCAGGTCAGTGTCCTTCTCATTATTGCAGCAATCCTCTGTGTTACCTTTGCCACCTTTGCAATATGTCCCCTAAATTTCAGATTTCTATCAATCAAGCCCAGATCTCTTGTCCCCCTTACTTTCGCCAGTATAACTCCTCCCATAGAGTATGCAGTGTCCCATCGATGTTTCCCAAACCTCAAGACCTTACATTTTGCTGCATTAAACCGACACCCCCCAAATTCATTTGCCCATCTATCTAGCTTATTCAAATATTCTTGCAGCGCTGCTGCATCTGTACTATTACTAATAATCTTTCCCAGCTTTGCATCAGCTGCAAACAACTGAATATCCCCTTGCAATCCAATGACAATGCCATTGATATAAAGGTTAAACAATATAGATCCCAGTACTGAGCCCTGTGGGATCCTACTTGTAACCCTCTGCTTCCTTGAAACTGCCCCACCATACACAATTCTCTGATACCTATCACACAGCCAATCCTGAATCCAGTTGACCAACCACATCCAGACCCATGTGATGCAACCTAAATATCAGCTTATCATGTAGCACCAAATGCCTTTGCTAAGTCTAAGAAAATGGCAGTATATGCCTTTCCCTCATCAAATGCTCTTGTAATTTTATCATAAAAGGCTAGCATATTGCTAAAACAAGAGCACCCCTTCACAAATCCATATTGACTCTCACAGATAACATTACCCACATCTACCCAATGCACTTCCAGTTTGCTTCCAGTCTGCTACCACCCTTATGCAATTGCACTATCTTACCTTCCTTCCATTCCATGGGCACCTTTGCCGAAGCCAGACTTTCATTGAAAAGCCAGGTCAAAGGCACTGTCAGTTCCCCAGCACATTCTCTCAAAACTCATGGTGAAATACCATCCAGGCCTACAGCTTTACTGACATCCAGAGTACTCAGTATTTGAAACACACTCTCCTCCTGCACCTCTAAACCTTGAACATGCCCTATCCATCTAGTATTAAAATTTTCTCCTCCAGGATGAAATACACCAATAAAGTGTTCATTGAACAATTCTACTATGTCCTCTGCATCAGTCACTCTATTCCCATTTTTATCCCACAATATCATTCTTCCACAGTCATTTCTCCTCCTGCTGGCCACATATCTAAAAATTTCCCTAGGATTTTCTTTGGATCTTAGGTTTAATCTCCTCTCATATTCCAGTTTCGTCTTCCTTACCATACTAGCCACTCTTCTGGCCTGTGTCTTATACTCTTCATGCATCTTCTCTTCTCCTGTCTCCTTATATCTCTTCCATTGCCTCTTTTTCGCATGCAATTCCTGTTTAATATTGTTTGTCATCCACTTTACTCAAAATTGTGTCCTCTTGTTCACTCGTGGTATACAACTTACCATTGCTGCTAACAAATATTCTTTCATAATTTCCCACGCACTAATGATATCCCGGCCTTACAATTCCTCCCTCCATGAAACTTCCCGAAGTTGACGTCTAAGACTATTATAATCACCTGCCTTATAATTCCACATAAGTTCCCGTCTCTTTGATACTCCTGCATGTCTATTCATTTTCCAAGCCAACACCATATGGTCACTCTCTCCAACTGGTGGGAGAGATTATTTAGATCAGTTATTATCAACTCTTCTGATGCTATAACCAAATCCAAAACTCTTGAACCTCTTGATTCAAGATTCCCTCTATTACATGTTGCCTAAGACATTTGTCCCTCAAGAATTCTAGAAATTCCATTCCCTTATTGCTACATGCATCTTCCTCTCCCCAGTTTATACTACTGTAATTAAAATCTGCCATAACAATCATTCTTTTTGCACTTGACAAACTCAACTGTCTAAACATTTTCTGGTCCCCACCCTCTGTACTCCTGGGTCTGTAGCAACATCCAACTAAATATCCTGTCTTGCACACCTCTACCTCACACAATATGCTTTCAAAATCATTAGTGTCACTGCCTTCCAAAGTCTCCACTCTTAGAGGACATAGGTCGTCACTTATCATAAGCAGTACTCTACCACCACGCTTTCCCATGCTATCCTGCCGAAAAATACTGTACTCAGCGACTTCTATTCCTGTTATTATATCCTCTTCTGTCAACCACGTCACAATGATCCCAATAATTTTTGGCCAGGCTGATGCTATCTGCACCACCAATTCCTCTCCCTTATTCCGGATACTCCTGGCATTAGTATATAGCATATAAATGGTGCTGTTTCTATACCCAGCATTATCCCCTCTAGCCTCCACTGGGCTCAGTGTTACCTGATGTTGTCCCCCTTCTCCCAAGTACCCATTCCCACAAGAGGCCATCCCTGCTACCATCCTCCAGTCTTATTTAATCAAGTACTCAATCTCTCATACCTTCTGTTACTCATCATTAGTGCCTATTCTTGCCTTTTCTATTTCATTCAAGTTCTGTATATCACATTCACAAGAATGAAATACCTTTATGAACTGCACATTAACTTCAACTATATACTCTGCAGTAGTTAACCATTTTTACCAAACAATGTCATTTTTTCATAATCACTGTTTCTTCTACTGGCCAAATATAAAAACTCCCTGGGATTTATTTTAGCCTCATTACTGCACTCATATAAAAACAATAATGGGAGAGTACCAGTGTGGTTTAGAAATAAAAGATCCACAAATGATAATATTTATGCTACAAAATATATATGAAAAATGTTTAGAATACGATATGGAATTTCAGAATTTATATATTGATTTCCAACAAACATTTGATAAATTAAATAGGCAAGAAATGATACATATAGCTTGAAACATTAGGAATACCAGTAAATTAATTAGATTAATTAAAATTACATTAGAAGGATCAAAAGCAGTAGTTAAAATACAAGAGGAATTAACGAACTCCTTTGAAATAAACTGTGGAATAAGACAAGGAGATGTACTTTCATGGAGTTTATTTAATTTGGTACTTGAAGCAATAATAAGAAAGTTAAATATGAGAGGATTTATTAATAATAAATTAATACAAATACGTGCATATGCTACAATATAGCAATAAGTCTAGGGGAAAAGTTTCAGAAGATTACAAATTAATGAACAGAAGACTAAATATATACAATGTGGAAAGACAGTAAATAAAAAATATTACAAAATATAATATAAGTGAATACAGTTTTGAAGTTGTAGACAGTTTTAAATATTTAGGTTCATTAATAACAATAATAATAACATCATTATTATTATATGGGTATTCCATGAAGTCAGAAGACTCATCATCGGAGCCCCAAACTATCAAAACAATATCTATCATACCTCTTCTTGAATTCATTAACAGATGAAGTGCTCACAACTGAGTCAGGCAATACATTCTATTCATTCACCACTCTCCAAGCAAAAAATCTAGTTCTCACACCCGTGTTAACCACACTCTTCCTTAATTTCCAGGGATGACATCTTGTTCACAGCTGAAATATTTCCCCTGCATCAATCTTATAAAAACCTGTTTAAATTAAACATATTTGGTCGTTTCATAATTAAACATATAAACTATTGTTTTAATACTGACCATTTACAAACATCTTACATTATAGCCTACCAGTTTCGCTAGCAAACTGTCTAGCTTTTGCAAGGCGTTTAACTTTTTCCAAACTCTGTAATCCACAAACTCCCAATCTATCAATTAGGGAGCATTTTTTTACACCACTCATCAACTTAGTCATTCTCTTCTGAACCCTCTCCACAACTTCCTCATCTCCAAGGAATTCCAGGCAACCAGACTTGATCACAGTAATCCAGATGTGGAAGTATCAATGCCTTATAAAGAGGAATAATAACCTCTTTATCTCTGGATTTTAGTGTGTTCTTCAATAACCAAGTAATCCTATGTACTATCTTGGACACCTTAGCAATGTGCCCTCTGAATTTCAACTCCTTATTCACCAACACACCCAAGTCCCTAGCCTCATCGAGCTCTTGGAGTACCATTCCATCAATGTGGTATAAAGCTGGTTATCTTTTAATCCCAAAATGCACGACTTTGGGATTAAAAGATAACCAGCTTTGAACTTACATCCATTATCTTTTGCCCATTTTGCCAGCTGATTTAAATCATCGTGCAAACTCTCACATCAGCTTGATTTTTTACTGCGTAATTACACTACCCAACTTTGCATCATAAACAAACAACTGAATATCTTCCTTCAAGTCATTTCCTATATCATTTATCATCATCATCATCATACGTATCAAGGATTTAGGCCTAGTGGCCTGTTCCGGCTTTAGAAGTCATCGTTGAATCGTTTAAGAGGACGTCCTGGTTTTCTTTTTCCTAATGGCTAGAACTTTAAGGCTTGTTTTGGTAGTCTTTCTGTTTTCATTCTTTGAACGTGTTCCATCCATTTATGTTTATATTTTTTAATTTTTTCTATTACTGGTTCCTGGTTTAATTCTTTAATGATATCTTCGTTTCTTTTGTGATCAAATAGGGTACACTTTGCAGTTTTTCTCATAAACTTCATTTCTGCTGTTGTTAATCTTGTTTGTTTTATTGTCCAGATTTCGCTTCCATACATTAAGACTGGTAGGGCTAATGTATTGTATAGTTTTAGCCTGGTTTGTTTTTGAACTAGGTTTGGTTTAAATATAGAGTTAATTACTCCTGTTATTTTTAAATATTTTGCAATTTTTATGTTTATATCGTTTTCATTTTCATAAGTGATCACACATCCTAGGTAGTTAAATGAATTCACCATGTCCTAAGATCTTGTTATCTATTACTATTTTAGTTCTTGCTGGATCTTGTCCTTTAAAGGCCATAGTTTTTTAATTTTTTCTGTTGATATTATCATACCATAATCTTTGGACATTTCATTTAGATTTAAAATAGCTTTCTGTAAGTTATCTTCAGAATTTGTAATTATTATTTGGTTGTCGGCAAAGATGAGAGTGTTTAAGTTAACTTTAGGTGAAAGTTTAATTCCTTGATGTAAATTTTTACTCCATTTTATTATTATTTCATTTAAGTAGATATTAAAAAGAGTTGCTGAGAGGGGACATCCCTGTCGGATCCCTTGGTTTATCTCTCTTGTATATGATAGCTCGTGATTTAATCTTATTTGTATTTGATTATTTTCATATATACTTGTGATAGCTTTTAGGATATTATTTGGTATTTGTCTTTCTTTTAATATGTTAAATAATATGTTCCTTTTAACTTTGTCAAATGCTTTTTCAAAGTCAATAAATGCAATATGTGTTTCTAAATTATATTCTCTTCTTTTAGGCAAAAGGCTGGGTCTATACATGATCGTCCTTTTCTAATTCCATTTCGTACCTCTAGAATAAAGTTTTTGGAATATTTCATTAGTTTGTTATTTAAGATTCTGCTATATATTTTGTAACAGGAATTTAGTATACTGATACCGCTATAGTTTTTAGGGTCATCTCTATTACCTTTCTTAAAGATAGGAATCATTGCTTTTTTCCATTCTATTGGGGGGATACTAGTTGAGTAAATTTTATTTAAAAATAATAAGAGTCTTCCTTTGAATCTTGTTCCTGCGTATTTATATAGGTCTGAACCTAGCTTATCTTCTCCAGGTGATTTTCCATTTCTTGTTTCTTTCAGGCTGATTTCTAATTCTTCTTCAGTTATTTCCTTTTCATTTTCGTTAATTGTTTGCCAGTTGTCTTTTTTAAAATATTTGTCTGTCCACAGTTCTGTGTAGTAATTTAGAATTCTTCTAATTTCAATTCAGTGTTTCATTTTATGTTTTCTTTGGAATCTGCATTTAGGTGTTTCAAAATCTTATATACATTGGGTCTTATTTTATATAAATCATGTTCTAAATTAGAAACAAATTTATTCCATGATTCTCTATGTCTTTTTCTGACTTCTCTTTTAGCTATGGCTCTTATTCTTTTATATTCTATTTCATCTTCTAATCTTTTACTGCTTAACCATTTGTGATAGGCTTCTTTTTTCTTTTTGATTATTTCTTTGATTGTATCATCCCAGATCTTCAGTTTTTTTCTTTTATTGAATTTTTTGGTCTTTCATTTGCTGCTGCATTTAGTATCGTTTTTATATTAAGCCATTCTATTTCTATTTCTTCATTTTGTTTTATTTTATCTAGATATTGGTTAATTCTTTGTTCATATAGCCATTGTGCATTTGTGTCATTCAATAGTCTAGTTTTATAAACAAATGTTTCAATTTTTCTTTTTGTTTTTGTTACTTGTAGCCATTTAGGTGGTAATCTTAATTTTATTTTAACAAGGAAGTGGTCACTGCTTATTTCATATCCTCTGTGAACTCTAACACCTAGTGAAAATTTTGATGTCTTTTCATTTAATATGAAGTAATCTAATATTGATTTCCATCCTCTTGCTGCCCAAGTATATTTATGTATGTCTTTATGTTTATAGAAGGAATTCATTATTTTTAGGTTATTATAAACTACAAAGTCAATCAATTTTTTACCATTTCTGTTTAGAGTGTGTTCTCCATGTATTCCTATATTATTATTAATTTTTGTGTTTCCAATTCTTGCATTTAAGTCTCCTGCTAAAATTATGTAATCATTTTTATTTATTTTATTATATATATGTTTTGTAGCTGACTATAAAAATCAATATTATCCTGTTCTCTTCCTTCTTCTGGGGCATATAAACCAATTATTGTTAAATAGCCTCTATCTATTTTTATTCTAGCTTCTATTATTCTTTCATTCCATAATTCCTAATGTTTTAACTGTTTTGAAAGGGAGTTATGAATCCAAATCATGACTCCTGCTTGTGCTCTTTGGTCTCTGTCGGCTCCACTGTATATCATATTAAAATTTTTCTCATAGTTCCTTTTAATTTCTTTTTTGTTTCAGTGATTACTGCTATTTTAAAATTTCTTTCATTTAATAACTGGTCTAATTCTATTTCTTTATATTTATGTACAAATTAAATAATAACAGCCCAAGCACAGAGCCACGAGGCACACCACTGGCCACCTGCTTCATCCTGGACTCTTCATCCTCCATACACTACTTTCTGGTATCTCTCCATGAAAACTGAAGAAATTAATAATAGAATCATAGCTGGAAATATATGTTATTATATTTATAAAAAGTTAATGAGTAATAAGATTCTTAATCGTAATTCTAAATTAAAACTTTATAAAACAATTATAAGACCTGTAACAACATATGGATGTGAAATGTGGCCATTAACACAAAAAAGATATAAATAGACTGAGAATCTTTGAAAGAAAAATATATGGACCAATAAAAGAAGAAAATGGAATATGGAGAATTAGAACAAATAATGAACTTGAACAACTAATTTAATGGTGAAGATATAGTAAGATATATAAAGAATAGTGTGGTTGGGGCTTGTAGAAAGAATGAAAAAAGATAGAGGAGTTAAAAAAATATTTGAATGGAAACCATTAGGTCAAAGGAAGAAAGGTAAACCAAGAAAAAGATGGAATGATGATGATGTACAAAAAGATCTTACAACTTTAAAAGTTAAGAATTGGAAGAATATTGCACAGAAAAGAAAAGAACAGCTAAAAATTGTTTTGCAAACTAAAACTTACGAACAGTTGTAAAGCTAGAAGAAGAACTGCAATCATAATGCATTTTTGCTACCCTTTCCAAGCTTCCTTGATTGCTTTTTGTACTCCTGATGCAAATGGTTGTTACCACTCCTCCTGTACTGCCTCCATTAATACCTTCTTCCAGACTACATGGTTTAACTCTTCAATCATCCATTTCACACTTGCTCTATTTAACCTCTTGACCATTGTAATACATTCTGCACTGTCTTCACCAAATAGTTTCTGAGTAAGGTATAAGCAGCATTAATCTCCTTTCCATCCAGTTCTTCATATAAAAGCCTCATAAAAATTCTGTATAAAAGCTCTTAAACTAGTAAATAAAATACTGTAATATATAACTGTTAGCTGTCACCTCCAAAACGAGTCAGTCTTACTGGAAATGTACATTATGCTAAAACTGCACTTAAAAGACTTCATTTCTGATGTTCTGTTAGACTATCAGAAAAGACCACAGATATCAGAATATTTCTGTACCTCTTAGAAAACTTATAAATATCGGTGTTTTCTAACAGAACCAATAGAATTTGGTTCAACTGGAACCAAATTCTAATATTCTGATGAAATACCACCCTTTCCACACTGAGAGCTGGCTTTTGGCTCTAATGTGTTTCACAATATGAAGAAATCCTTGTATATGACGTGAGGTCGGAAAGAAAAACCCACTCTTCAAATATGTCTAATTAGTTCCGGTTCTTGTCATGATCGTTACTTCCTCCCTCCCACTTGCTTAAAAGATTATTATTATTATTATTATTATTATTCTATTTTTTTATTATTATTATTCGTGACACCTGTAAGGAGTTCGAAGACTCCTCAAGATGGGAAGATTAAATTTCCCGCTTAACAGCTAAATATCAATGACGATTACTGACAACCTAGCAAACCGACAAGGAAAACACACGCAATTTAGACAAAAATTAGAACTACCAGCGTAATATTGGTCTCGCGCCGATGAAGTTCATATGGATACATCAGCATCATCGTACTAAATAAATTATTACAATATTAAAAACACGTGCTTACCTGCAAGAAATACCAATTTCTATTTTAGTAGCAGGCAGAGATGCCACACCAGGCTGGAATACTGACTCTGCCATTTATATTACGAGTATGTATAACTTTTAGTATCTATTAATATGAAGATAGCTATTAAAGAGACAGTTCAACTCTACTGTACTCTGCTTTTTTCATTCCTATGAGAAACACGTTTGATCTCTGTGTATGACGAAAACATTGTGATGTAATATACTCGTAGCTTCTAGTTCGCGTATTTGATCTCTGCGTATGACGAAAACATTGTGATGCAATATACTCGTAGCTTCTAGTTCGCGTATTTTTCCCTCACAGATATAAAACAGAATATACATTACCATGTTTTCTGTTATATAATTCTTAATCACTTCATGGATCAACATTTATTTCGAAAAACTGCCACAACAACACACACAATCACAAAACACATGATCACAACTTCCAGACGTAGACATCAAACATTACTGTAAATACAACTTTGGACAGCAATATTAAGTTAAATGTGACTCGCAGCCGAAAACGCGCCAAAAGATATTTAATGTGCGCATGAGTGTGACTAAAGTCACATGTAGCAATTTTCAATATTTTGAAGCTTAAAGATTAGGAAGAAGTTTAGGAGAGACATTAAGCCGTCCAATCAAAGAATCTATGGCTCAAAGTGGATTGCATACCGGTAAGAACAACAAGAAGAAATTCTTCATCCTACGAAGAGAGAAAGGAAAAAGCACACAAGTGCGAGAAACTGGGGGAAAAAACGAGAAAGTATTGTATGGGGATTCGATAAGAGGTATATTTCCCAGGCACGAAGTTAAAGGACGTTAGTGAAGCTGTAAGTACGAAGAAAAAATAAGTGAGTAAGTTAATTATTTTGGCAGGCAGGTACAAATGATTTGAAAGGTGAAATATATGCACTTTGAGAGGATATGAAAGAGTTCTTGCAGAAGCAAAAATAAAGAGTAAGAAATTAAAGATTATACTATACGTCTACCTTGCTACCTTGGTATGAGAGGAGAGAATTGAGAAGGGTCAATGAGAAGATTGTACAGGAAGAATGGTGTGTGTGTGTGTGTGTGTGTGCAGTTTATAGATACTTGGAATGAATTTGATAGACGAAAGTACCTCTATATGTCTGAGCACATGAATGGCTTTGGGGTTAGATGCTTGGAGAAAATGTTGTTGAGAATTTGAAGTGCAAAACTAGGGAAACTAGAAATATTAGGGAGAGAAGCAATTAAGCATGTGTTTAGCCACCCCCTGAGATAAATGAGTGTCAGTGCAGGAATGACTGTGTAGAAATCAGTGGCGACCTGTATATAAGCACTGTGACACTGCAGCACCATAAGGAAAAAATGAAATTTTGTTTGTGTTTATAAATAATAACAATGCTTACATTATATAAATGCAATACAACATGTAAAAGGTTACAGCTTATGTTTTGACATTGATTGAATAGTTAATAATTGGAATTGTTCGATTAACGCTTTAGATTACGAAACAAAGGCACTGCGATCTAATGCCGATATTCGTTTGCTCTTGTCATTGCACGTTACGTCATTCCCAACTGTAACTGCTCAAACGGCAGTGTATTTTTAGTATGCTGACGCACCTTATTTCTGTGAGATCATCATCAACAACCATGGAAATAAAACTGCTCCTTTATCAGTTGATGATTCGACCCATTATTACTTATGCGTCCCCAGCCTGGAGCCACACCTCAAGTACAAATATCCTCAAACTACAGAGAGTGCAAAACAAATGTCTCCGCATGATCTTAAACGCACCATGGTATATCAGAAATGTCCAACTCCACCGGGATACAAATATCCCATACCTCTACTCTTTCCTGCAGTCTTCAGCAGTAAAGTTCTTCTCAGCATCCTCTTCACATCCAAATGAATTAGTGCAACAAGCAGCAAATTATGATGAAACAGACTACTCAAAATATAGGAGACTCGAGGCCATCCTACTTCCAAATGAAGATCTTTAAATCGCACCCACTCAGGCAGAGTACTTAGCTCTTAAACCTTTCCTCACACAGCAAGGATTATAAAAGCATTTTGCTTCAACCTTATAGTCAGCAACGCCTTGCGTCTTGCGTCTTGCAACCATGGGTCCAATGACCATAGATGCTGCTGCCATCTTGATATGATTCTTCCATTGCATTCTATTTTGTGCAAGATGAATCAGTTTGCGTATAGAGTTTCTGCACCATTTGACGATGTCATCGCCCCATTCTCAGTTTGTTCTTTCCTTCAATTATTCAAACAGCAACGTTTTTAGTTTTCTCTCATCATCCATTCTACATATATGGCCAAATAGATGTAGTTTCGTTTTGATAATTTTCTGGATCAGGTTTTCTTTGGTTGTATTCTTCTGTAGATTTCCTCATGGTTCACTTTCTGTATCCAGCTTATTCTCAAGATCTTTTTATAACACTTCCTCTCAAATGCCAATATCCTCCTTTCAAATTCTCTCAGGAGTACCAAGGCCTCGCATTCATAGAGCATGCTGCTGAAGATATCTTTCTGTGAGATATGGAACGTTTATTATTGGTGCGAGTGCGTGGTGAACTATTTTTTGTAAATCTTATTTTATTTTGTTAAAATAACATATAATTATTTATTTCTTATAGACATAAGGCTGAATTATGACGAGTGTCACTGTTGAAAATATGAAAATAATTATATTTTTTCAATTATAGTTACACGAAACAAATGCACTGCGATCTAACGCCGATATTCGTTTGCATTTGTCATTGCTATTATTGATACGAAACTTTTATTATTGGTGTTTGTTCGTGGTGAGGATGAAATATTTTTAATAAAGCAATTTTTAATATGTAGGAAAAAAAAGTTTTTTTTTTTTTGTATATGCAACACCCCCGCTTAAAATTTTTGCCGGCCACCACTAGTAGAAATAGCGACCATGGGATAGGTAAGTATGAATGCATAGGAATGATTGTGCAGGAATTGTCAAGAGCTGGGCATTGCTTCTTGGGCATCGAATCTAAACGAGCAGGTAATGACAATAACTGTGGATCAAAGAGGATGTTGAAAGGTATTTACACAAATGCCTGAAGTATCAGATATAAATGAGAGGAGTTTTTCTCATTGGTCGGCTCCACATGACTCAAAATTATTGGCATCAGCAAGTAATTTGGGTTGGCAAGGAATGACGAAGTTATGAGAATAGAATGTAATGACAGCCTGGTTGGCCGAATGGTTAGCATATCCGCTCTCCAGCCAAAAGGCTGCCGTTCGAATCCTGCCATAAGCATGGATATTTATGATTGTCTGTGAAAATACTAGTGGTGGTGGTCAGTAGATGGCGTTGGTGTAGATGATGCGGTTCGCTGTAGTTCGTGGACTGAGTGGTGGAGACAGAGAGTTGTAGAGTAGTAGATGCCCTCCCTTGATGAGTCTTTGGACTCCTTGGAGGTGTCAAATAATAATAATAATAATAATAATAATAGATAGATAGATAGAAAGAGAGGTACTATTAATGAGAGCTGAAGAACTACAACCAACAAAGATAGAAGTTAAGAAAGATTGTAGAATTAAAGGAAGTGGTTCATTTGAAAGTGTCTGGCATGCAATAGAACCAGTAGCGCAAAATATATTGTTGGTTGCTGCTATAAATCTAGTAGTACAGAAGAAGAAGTGGATGATATGAATCGGAGAGGTACAGAAAGAGAGGTACTCTTAATGAAAGCTGAAGAACAACAACCAACAAAAATAGAAGCTAAGAAAAATTTTAGAATTGTAAAAAGTAGTTCATTTGAAAGTGTTTTGTGCAATAGTGCAAAATATATTGTTGGTTGATGCTATAAATCTGGGAGTCCAGAAGAAGAAGTGCATGATACGAATCTGCAGATTAGCACAATGAGCGAAGGACATGCAATTATCATGGGAGACTTCAACTGTGGGAATACAGCTGAAGTCTCCCATGATAATTGGAGACTAAGGGATAACAAGTAAAGAAAGATAAAGAAGTTATTATCCCTCTTTGTAAGACTATATCTTGATTACTGCACACAGATTTGGTCACCTGGGTTTCTTGGGGACCAGGAGGTGGTTGAAAAGATTCAGAGATGGGTGACCAAGATGGTGAAAGGTCTGCAGAATACTCCCTATTAGTGGTGGCAGGTGAAAATTTTAAAATATATATATCTTAAATTTTAAGCTGCATATATATTAAAAAAAAAAAACTTTTTTTCCTAATCAATAACGAATTTATTATTAAATAAATTTACATATTAAAAAATTGCTTTATTAAAAATATTTCATCATCACCACGAACAAACACCAATAATAAAAGTTTCGTATCAATAGCAATGATAAGCGCAAACGAATATCGGCGTCAGATCGCAGTGCATTTGTTTCGTGTAACGATAATTGAAAAAATATAATTCTTTTCATATTTGCAACGGTGACACTCATCATAATTCAGCCTTGTATCTATAATAAATAAATAATTATATGTTATTTTAACAAAATAAAATTTACAAAAAATAGTTCACCATGCACACACACCAATAATAAATGGGTGGAATGCTTTGCCAGAGGTGGTTGTGAATGCTTCAACTGTGAATGAATTTAAGGAGAGGTATGACAGGTATTGTGTTAATAATGGTTAGTGTGTCAATGTCGGGTCTTTCTTAGAACACTCCACCGATGTGTTGAAGATGTGAAAAATATGTACAGTTTCTGAAGGACATCAAAAAATGCGAAGAGTACGGAGAGGATTCGGCAGCGCAAATATCAATTAGAGACAGAGAATGTCCAGCGCATGGTGTGAATTCTGTCAATGGATTAACTTCAAGAATTCTTGCTTGCAGTCCTGTGTACTTGCCTGACATGTTACTAACATTATCATATGGCTGCCCTCTGCAATTTGCTACATCAATTCCAACCTCGTTTAGTGAAGTTAAAACCGCCTCTCGTAACTCTTCAGATTTGTGACTTATGTTACGAATGAAACGCTCCAGAGGAGTTCCATGTTCTTTCACATATCGTACAATGAAGGATAGCTGATCAACGTGAGACAAGTTTGGTGTTGAGTCAACACTTGTGGAATAGTGCTTAGCTATTTTAAGTTCTTCCACAATAAATTTGATTTCTTGCTCGTCCATTATATTAATAAATTCTTCATACGTGGCAATGGAAAAGGAAACGAAACCTTTTCATTTTTTCCCGCTTTTGGCAATGTGCTCAGCAAAAAAGGGATCAAATTCACTGTCCCTATTGTCTTTGTGTCAAGTTAGTGACAACAATACAGTAGCTTTCCGTGCACGTGTCTCGGTCTGTATAGTTATGCAGAATCTGATTACATGCCAATATGCTTGCAGACAGTGGCGTAGCTAGGGGGATGCGATCCGCCCCGGACGGCACTTTGAACCATTTTGAACTTTTGCAGTTAATTCTAAAATACAGTCTCGAGAACTAAGTTCTAAATATTGTAATATTACTGCGAATTTTCCTCACAATTGCTGTAAGTGTTGCTAGTTGTGAGAGGAGTTTTTCTAAATAAAATTTGATTAAGAATTACCTACATTACTATGAAATAGACTACACCAATGTCAGCGACGATTCTGCTAACAGAAAAATAACATTTTAGAATGTTGAAATTAAAGTTTTACTTCAAAACTAAACATAGTGTTTTAATTTATTTCCCTATATGTCGTTTTGACTTTTTGTAGTATTTTTGTGTATTGAGAGGGACGGCAAGCTCAGGGATCGCCCCAGGCGGCAACAGATCTAGCTACGCTACTGCTTGCAGACTAAACCTACAATCAGGAAAAGAAAAATATTTCTCTACTTGTGAACAGTGCAGCATATAAGGAACATGTTATAATTACAAAAATGAGAGCCTGGAAATTTCCGCCGCCTCTCAAAATTTGCCGCTCTAGGCCCGGGCCTATACCTAAATACGCCACTGGTCATGTTATGACATAAGAAGCTACATTGAATGAATATCATTAGGGCATGAGAAGCGGTATCAGAGCGCAAAATCTAGATTCCGGAGAATAAACAGAGTATGAATTAAATGGACGTGTAGCAATATAAGGGACAGGATCTGCACAAAAAATAAACACCATTCTCCAAAAGTGCAGAGTGCCATCTCTGCGCTTTTGGGGGAATTAAAAGTGCTAGAGAATTTATTTATATATTGCTAACTTGTTTGTGTTATTTTACATATATTTTAATTCCCTCGGCGATCTTGAATCCTAGAAGGCGTTTATTAATGGTATTAATAATAATACTCACCCCCCCCCAACACACACACTCCTTTCAGCGAGTTATGTAATTTATAAATCTTGTATTATTCAACACTGATTGCTAGGGTAAGCTACTCTCGAGTTGGGCGTTAAAACAACTTATCCCAATGCATCGAGAAGTTCCTGTTGATGTTAGCGTTCAGTGCATAATTCTGTGTAATTTTGTTTTTCGCTCGCGTATCAATTATTTTAGTAGCGAATTTTCGTTAAGAACTGTCTAAAGAAACGGGTCTATGTTTCAGAATTTCTTGATAACGCCGATTACAAGTATTACAGATTTGTTTAAATAGCAGTATTTTTTTTTTTTTTTTAATCATTCTAGACAATTATGGTTTGCGAAAAATGTCAAAAGAAGCTTGGCAAGGTAATCACTCCAGATCCGTGGAAAGCTGGTGCAAGAAATACAAATGAAAGTGGTGGAAGAGCAGTTAATGAAAACAAAGCTTTGACAGCTAAAAAGGCAAGATTTGCACCATATTCAAAATTTGAACAGTGTAGAATATGTAGGCAGAAAGTTCATCAGGTTGGATCTCATTATTGTCAAGCATGTGCTTACAAGAAAGGAATTTGTGCTATGTGTGGGAAAAAACTACTGGATATTAAGAATTATAAGCAATCCTCAGCCTGAATATTTTTTCTACATGAGTGAATGTATTTTCAGTATTTTGTGGTGTCTGTCCTCTGCAGGTTGGTATAAAGTGGGAACAATACATTAGGACACTGTTTCTTTATATATCAATAACAAATTTAAGTTATCCTGAGATGTCAGTTACATTATTTAAAATAAAACATGTTGGCATCACGTTTTTCATAAAAAGGCCATTTTATTTTAAATTTGTAATGATTAAATTTATCCAAGAATTGCATGTTAAAATGTTCAACAGCACTGTAAAACATTTACAATGAATGAAATATCTGTATGTATGTATGTATTAAAAAGTTATTAAATCACTTCATGCTTCAACTTTTGGAAATATGCATGCACTCTTGGAGCATTTTTTTTTTTTTAATATCCGTATTTTTCTATATACATGATCAAGAGAGAGTATGGGTGAAATTTTGTATAACAACTAGTTTTCATGCATAAACACATTTTCTCAGGAAGAAGCATCTAAACTTAAAGGGAGTGATTTTAAGGGGGGGGGGATATGGACATGCTTTATATATCTAATACAAGAATATGGCAGTTGTAAGAAGAAAAAAAACTAAATATTCTGTTAAACATTTATTTTAGAATTAAAGTTAAAAATTTGTTTTAAATATCTTAAAAACATACTCTGAAGTTTGTAAATAAACTATTAAGACATGTTAATAAAGCTCTTATAATACTTGTTTAAAATGTCTGCTGTTTATTTATATGGACTGCACTGTATTGCTGAAAGGCTTGTCAAGGTAAATAATTCCTTCATATACACTAACATATAATCTGTATTTCCACAAACTTTGTTGTACATTAATAAAAATTAACATCTTTTGCACTGCCATCACAATAATGGTAAATGAAGTGGATTGTCAATATATTCCTCATCTTAGCCAACTTTTATATTTTCAGTAAAAGGAAATAGTAAAACATCAAACTAATAATACAAAGTTATAGCTCCAAGCATGCTCTCAAGAACTAAACAATGTAACTTAACCAGCATATGTGCTCATTCTAGATGGCTGATTTTGCTGCAGTCACTAGCAACTGAATCAGAAAGTAAATCAAAGTGAAGTTTTAAAATATTTTATGGAGTAATCCATGTTTACAGAATGATGCTTGTTCACCTTAACTATATTTTAAATTCAAATTGCCAAGATATTTAAACTAGACTGATGTGGTTTAATGAATTTTAATTAAAATTGTCTGATTAGCATTGCTTACAGATAATTTAATGAAGAATTTTTAATTCATTACATGAATTAAAACATGAAACATAAATTAAAATGCTGGATTTATTTATTTTTTTTTAATGGATCTGCCATTGATGTTATCGGCTGACTTCCATAATTTTCCTCAGAGCCGTCATTTTGTGTGGGTTTTCAGTACTTGATCAACTATTTTATTTCTCATCCAACTCACAAATCCATAAGTTAAAAATGCAAAGATACCATGCTAATGTATTTGGGCTAATTTCCCTCTTGCCCCATATTCCTATGATTTCTCACAAGAAGAGCTTTACTTATTCTGTTGTCCATTTCTATGTGTAATTTATCATCTGTCTAAAAGGTGTAGCCTCCTGTTATAGGTTCACCATAACTGAGAATAGAAAACCGCTGAGAATGCAGTTGGTGTTTTTAATCTAACATAACTTGTAACTTCCACCCACAAAAGATTGTAAACCTATATAGTACATTTGTATCATGGGTAGACTAAGAATTTTTGCTTTTTAGTTGTATTTTTTACATAGGCTGAAACCAGTGGTGGCCCATGAAGCTTTAAGTGGGGGTGCTGCCTATACAAAATAATTAAAAAAAATTTTCCTAATCAGTAACCAATTTATTAATAAATAAATCTGTAGATTTATTTATTAATAAATTGGTTACTGATTAGGAAAAAAAGAATTTTTTTAAAAAATTATTTTGTATAGGCAGCGCCCCCCACTTAAAGCTTCACGGGCTGCCACTGGTTGAAACCCTGCTCTCTAGAGACCAAACATGGAACTTTTTCAAACCAGGCCCTCATAAATACAGCATTTGTCTTATACCAGGCAGTGAAATTCATCCCCCCCCCCCCCCAAAAAAACAACCACAAACATCTGTGCCGTTGGTGTTTTCTAAGTCCATAGTTGTCTCTATGGACTTAGGAAACATTTAGGTATTTTTGTTTTTCTTGAGATGAAATATGACTATGTACAAAGTGCTTATAAGACCAATATTAACTTATTCCTCTGAAAACTGGATATTATCAATTGCGGATGAAAGTCTCATTGAAAGAAGGGTTCTCAGACATTTTTAGAGCAGTACAAGATAATGGTATGTGGAGAAAAAAATATATAATTATGAATTGTATAGATAATTTAATGAGCCAATGTTAAGTACATTAAAATCAATAATTAAGTTGGGCAGGGCACATTATATATGTGGATAATAACAGAGTTGTTAAGGAGATATTCAGTGCTATGCCAAAAGGAATGGAAAACCTAAATTAAGATGAGTGATAAAGGATATTAAGACTTTGGGAATTAAAAACTGGACGAACTTAATAAGGAAGGTTGGCAGAAGTTTCTGAGAAAGGCTAGGGTCCCACATAGGGCTTGTGAGCTGATGATATTTGCCTTTTAATTAGTCTACATTCTATATAGAGTTGACGTAAACTGTTGCACTTTGTAACTCTTCATTTATTGTCAATTTAATTATTTATAGTATAGTATATGTATATGTGCTCTCAAAAATTTCCAGAAAAGGAAAAGTGAATTTGAGAATACAAAATCCATGATGAATTACAAAACATGAAATTTTAAGCCTTCACGAATCTGAAATGAAAGAAATGGAACTACTCCTCTATGTTTCAGTTATTTCATTATGAGAAGTACCATCTTAAAAGAACAATCAAAATAGTTATATTGTATTATTACCCAAGATCCTATGGAGTTGAAGACTCATTGTTATATAGTTCAAACTATTTCCAGAAACATAATCCAAATTCATGATATGGAGCCTGTGATAAATTAAGGTTTATGATGTCTCCTTTAATGATAGTTTCCAGGAATCATTTAGGTCATAAAAGTGGGAATCTACTGTACTGTCTTTTTTTTTACCTTGCAAGAAGGATTTCAATTCACCTCCTTTTCCCTTGATAATACAAATTACCAGACAGGCTCAGATCTCTCTCTTAACTGAAATTTGTTTGTAGGTTTTAAACATCTACAGAAACATTCTGTACAACAAATCTCAAATTGTGCAACTTTAGAATACTGTCTTGTGCTTAGGACATTGCCTGAAGGACCTCCCTAAAATTTTTTTATTGTATGCAGAGATGAATAGTCTAGTCAGTTGGTGATCACTCTCTCTCTCAACGACTTACTTTAATCCCTCTTGCATATGATTCATTTCATTGTCTTTTCTACAGATAATTTTGTGTGCTGCTGATGTTTTTCACTAAACTAGCATCCATGATTTCTTCACTTTCCACCAAACCTGTTAAAACCTGAACAGCAGTTACCTTGAATCTTTTTATAGTCACTTTAAACCTGTTTTTCTTTCATTTCATCTGCCTCTGTTCTCTGGAATACTTTCTCATGAAATGTGTTCTCCAAGAACTATGACTTCCATCTCAGAAATAATTGACTGTCAGTAAGGATTAAAATTTCAGCATAAAGATTTATATAAATTCACATGGAGAGAGAGAGAACATAAAAGTATTATTGGCTATGCTGTTGATAGCAATATCTTCATTCTCATTCAAGATACATGATCAAACAGGGGATTTGAAATAAGTTATTACTATGTCTAGGTAGTGATAACTTATTTCAAATCTTCCGTTTGATCATGTACCCTGAATGAGAATGAAGAGATCACTATCATCAGCATAGCCAATAATACTTTTCTTATGTTCTCTCTCTCCATGTGAATTTATGTACATCTTTATGCTGGAATTTTAACCCTTATTGACAGTCACCACATGGTCACAGTTTTCAGCCAGTATGGCATTGAGGTTCAGGTGAACAGGATATAATATTTAATTGGGTGTTGCTATAGACCTGGTAATATGGAGGGAAATGTATAGGCAAATTAGCCTGGTTAGAAGGAAATGATCATTATGGATGACTTTAATTATGGTAACATAGACTGAAATCAAGTGACTGCATCTGGGGGCAAAGAAAATGAATTTCTTGAGTTTTTGAGGGACAATTACGTTAGGCAGTATGTGATAGAGGGTACATGAGGATCAAGTGTATTGGATTTGGTCGTCTCATCAGATGACATTATTATAAATGGGACGTTAAATCTTCCACCAGTTGGTGAGAGTGACCACGAGGTGATCACTTGCAGGGTGGCCAGTCATTTGAGGACTACTGTTAGAAAGGGATATGTGGAATTATAAAGCTGGTAATTATGAAACCTCAGGAAACAGCTTGTGACAATAACTTGGAAAGAGAGGAACTGGATGTTCCTCCTTTTTAATGCTGCTTGGATCCTACTCAAGAACTGTTTGGTAGAGGCAGTATAAGAATGTATTCCAGAGGTCAAGAAGGTAAATAGAGCAGGTGTGAAATGGATGAATCAAGAGGCAAGGTATGGAATCTAGAAGAAGGTATTATGGAAGAAGCGCAAGATGAATAGTAGTCATATAACAATCAGTTGCATGAGAAGTATAGAGCACACAAGGAAGATGACTTTCTTGATAAGGGTAGCAAAAGTGCTGTATGAGCAACAATAACGCAGCTAAAAAAAATCCAAGGAAATTTTTTCGATATAGATTGGTTGATTGGTAGAGCCTCTACTACTAATGGCTCATGAAAAAAATTAAGCAAGTTTGAGCACGGTTAGTAGTTGGAAGGATATCAATCGTTTGATGCTGTTGGCACACTCTCCCTCGATGAGTCACAAAATAATATGTGGCCCAAAAAAAAGAATGATTATGGAAGGATGGCACTGACTGGTGATAATGGAGGAATGATAACTGCTGCAGAGGATATAGTTGAGGTATTTAATGAGCAATTTAATTTATAAAGGTATTTCATTCTTGTGAATGCAGTGGGGAAGGAGGAATTGTTAGTGAGCAGGAGGTATATGAGGAATTGAATAAACTTGATGTAAATAAGGCTGTAGAACTTGATGCTATATTATGGAAGGATGGCACTGACTGGTGATAATGGAGGAATGATAACTGCTGCAGAGGATATAGTTGAGGTATTTAATGAGCAATTTAATTTATAAAGGTATTTCATTCTTGTGAATGCAGTGGGGAAGGAGGAATTGTTAGTGAGCAGGAGGTATATGAGGAATTGAATAAACTTGATGTAAATAAGGCTGTAGAACTTGATGCTATATCACCACGTGTTATGAAGGAATGTTCTGGGGAGTAAATAACAGCTTTTGCATATTGTTTTTTAACATAAGTCTTGCAGCAGGCCAAGTTCCAAAGGAGTGGAAAGAGGGCAAAATTGTTCTGATTCATAAGGGAGGTGATAAGATTAAGGCTTTGAATTATAGGCATGTCTGGAGTTGTGATTAAAGTGTTAGAGAAATTAGTTAGACCAAGATTCAGAATTGGGTTGACAACAGAAAAATACTCTGGTGGTCAGTATAGGTTTGTTAAAGAAGAAAGTGTTTTAACAATCTGCTTATTTATTATAATAAGGTGACAAATGCATTGGATAAAGATGATTCATACACAGTGATAGATATATATTTAGATTTTGCAAAATCTAAATATATTCATAAGAGAGGAAATATATTCATATATGGCAGTTTATCCTATTTGATAAATTGCAATATAACAAGCTGGTAATTAAATTGAAATGGATAGGACTAAACAGTAGATTAGTGTGTGGATTGGAGATTGGCTGTCTGATAGGCATTAGTGCTATGGAGGAGTGATATCCCAGAAAAGGAAAGTTACTAATGGTGTACCCCAAGGCTCTGTTTTAGGTCCATGACTGTTTAATTTGTGTGTAAATGATATTGGAAGAGGTTTGAATGGTTATATGCAATTGTTTGCTGATGATGATGCAAAGTTGGGGAGAGCTATCACGAATACTGTGGATGCCATGGCTTTGCAAGAGGACTTGAATTTACTGACTGAATGAGTGGGGATGTGAATTCAATGTTGCAAAGCATAAAGTTTTGAAATTTGGGATGCAGATTATGCAATTGGTTAAAATATCTTGGAAGAGGTAGAGAAATGAGAGATCTGAAAGTGGTTGTGGACAAGGACCTAAAATTTCAGGACATATTGATAAAACTATGAGGACAGCACAGCAGATGATGGGAATGATGAAGAGGGCACTGACTTATAGAAGTAAGGATGTTATGGTTCCCTTGTATAAGGTTTTGATCAGGTCACATATGGATTACTGTGCACAAATTTGGTCATCTGGTTTTCAGAAAGATAATGTATTGGAAAAGGTCCAAAGATGATTAAGGTTGTTTCTGGAATGTTGAATATGAAGACAAGTTAAGGAAATGCAATTTCCATAAATTGGTAGATAGGAGGAGGAGAGGAGATATGATCGAGACATATTAGCTGTTAAGGGGTTATTACCAGATTGATGTGTGGGAGGTTTGCATAGAATGGGTGAAGATAAGGAAATAACAAGAGGTAATCCCTAGAAGCTGTTGCGGTGATAGTGAATGTATATTTTTAAGGTTTGGTATGATAAACTGTGTGTGCAACAGTGGGACCTCCAGCAAATAATCATTTGACTCCAGTTTAATAATAAGAATATTGTTAGTACTAATATAATAATAATAATATTATGTTAGTACCACATGAAAAAGTGATGTCTTTACTAAATTCCTATCAACAATTTTCCTCCAAATTAATATATTGTTATCTGTCAAGATTCTAATATTATCAGATCATATATGTCTTCTAAGGCACTTTTTTGGTCTTCCTCTGAGTCATTTTCTTGCCAACCTGGCAAAGAACAATTGTTTTACTAATCTTTCCTCTTCCGTTCTGTTTAAGTGACCATGCTATCTGAGATTAGCTCTACCAAAGATGGCAAGTTCTTTCTTAATGTACTCATTTTTAATATGATATTGCCATTGAAGCCACTGTTTATCCCCTTAACCTTTCTCAGAACTCTCATATCTATGGTATCTAGCCTCAGATTCATAAGTTAAAATTGGTTTGAACACTGTCCTGTATACAGCTAGTTTAGTGTTGGGAATAATTTGTCTCATTCCATATGAATTTATTCATTTAATTTTCTCCCATACCAGCTTTACTAATTCTGCTGTCTATTTCCATGTTTAATTTGCCATCTTCACTAAAAATTATGTCTGAATAGCTGAAATGTTTTATTTGTTCTATACATTTTCCATTCAGAATGCAGTTGATGTTTTCAATGTTTCTGTATATTTTCATTCATTTTATTGCTGATTTTCATGCCAAATTTATCACTGCAGTTATTCAATTTAGGCAGAGAATCCTGCTGACTTGAACTGGATTTCTTTAGAAGTATAACATCATCTGCTTAAAGTAAAGAGCTGACATTGACATCCAATTTTTTATATTGTTTTTAATACCATTTCTTTCATAATGTGATCCATATAGATAATAACAGTGCAGATGATATGTATGCTGTATCACACCTGATTTGACATCAATCCATCTTGATCGAGGTGGCATAAAAAGGTTTCGAGACTAGTTTTGTAACACACCAACAAATGACAGCACAAGACTACATGCACAGTCACAGGGAGAAATGACCTTCATAAGTCACTGTTCCAAAAGACATTGTCATGTGTACATCGGGAGCTGTGCAACTGGTGCTATTCTGACCATGTCTGCTGTTTCATCATGGACAGCAAGTTAGAACAAAGAGCGAACGTGAAATTCTGCATGAAACTGGGAAAATCTGCCACAGAGACATTTGATATGATTTGGAAAGTTTACGGCGATGGTGCAATGATTCGTTCGAGGTGTTTTGAGTGGCATACGTGCTTCAAGAGTGGAAGAACATCACTCACTGGAAGACAACAAGAGATCAGGAAGACCTTCAACAAGCTCAATCCCCGAAAATGTCGAAACCATTCGGTAACTTGTGCGTTAGGTTTTAAGGCATCTGAGGGATGACATTCAGCGAAAGCAACAGGATCTGTGGCACGTGAAAAACTGGATGCTCCATGACGACAATGCACCCTATCACTGAGCTCTTCTCACACGAGTTTCTCGCCAGAAACAACATGATCTTACTTCCACACCCACCCTACTCACCAGATTTGGATCCTGCGGACTTCACCCTCTTCCCGAAGATGAAGATCCAGCTAAAAAGGTCGCTGTTTTGACACCGTTGCGGAGATTCAGCGTGAATCGCAAAAAGTGCTTGACATACTTCGAAAAGAAGACTTCCAGGACACATTCCAGAAATGGCAGGAATGCTGGGAGCACTGTATTGCTATGCAAGGAGACTATTTTGAAGGTGATAGTGTGCAAACGTAGATAATTAAAGTAATTTCTCTTAAACAGAGCTAGTCTAGAAACTATTTGATACCACCTCGTATATCATTCAATTGTAACTGTGAGAAAAACTGAATCAAAACTTTCTTATAAATATAAATGTACAATATAAATGTTTTCAATATAAAATTCAATTTTATCCTGTTCAACACTAAATGGTGATCACTTCCAATTTCAAATCCTCTTATGTCCTGAACCAGTGAAAAATGTCACTATCAACAGTAACTTAGTCAATGAGACTTTTCTTATTTCTTGCATATTCTGTCCATAGGAATTTGTGCTCACAGGCTCAAAGAAAAAGCCTACAATGAAAGTAAAATGTTATAATTTATATTAATGTATTCTTAATCTAGTTTAAAACTATTTATGGTTTTAGGACTGTACATTGTAAGTTAAGTTATAAGGATCGGTTGAGGGAATGAGTGAATCATATCCCCCTCTCCTATCTACCAAACTGCAGAGTTTGGTAGATAGGAGAGGGGGATATGATTGAGACTGTTGAGAGGAAGTTACAGAGTTGACACTGGGGAGTTCTTTCTCTTGTTGGAGCAAGGGACTATCCCTTGTCCTTGCTCCTCTCCCCTGCAATTTGGAGGTGTCAGTTATTATTATTCAGGCTTCCATGGAGTCAAAAGACTCGTTGTCGGAGGTCCTTCTTAGAAAACAAAGTATCATACCACTCATTGACCGTTTGTGCTCTCACCACTCTATCAGGCAATGCATTACACAGTTCAGCCACCCTCCATGCAAAGAAATCACTCCTCACCCTCTTGTTCACAGGGTGGCTGAACTGTGGAATGCATTGCCTGATAGAGTGGTGAGAGCACAAACGGTCAACGAGTGGTATGATAGACTTTGTTTTCTAAGAAGAACCTCTGACAATGAGTCTTTTGACTCCATAGAGGCCTGAATAATAATAATAATAACTGACACCTCAAAATAAAAAAATTAGAATAATGAAAGAAAATGTTTGGATGATTTGCAATTCTAATTTACTGCATAGAAAATAATGGCAAATACCTGTTGGATTTCCCCTCAGGATATCGACTGGTTATTACTAATATGTAGATAGGAAGTTAGTAATGATGTAAATTTTTCATGTAGTACTATCATATCCTGTACACCCCTTGAGGGTACATGTCAGGAATTTGATGATGATGAAAATAATTATTACCAAATATGAATTCACACTGTCTAAATCTACTTACTTTGTAGATTACATAACCATGTAAACACAAAAATGTAATATAAATTATAAGAAAAATGTTTTTTGAAAACATTCACAAAATTAGAATAATTTTGAACATGGTTCAAAATATTAGAATAAATGAATGGAAATATGAAAATAAATGCACAAAACTTAGTCAAAGGGAAACAACGTGAAAATTAGTATTTTCATGTTGTTTCCCCTTGACTCATGCATCCCCCCGCTTAGCTTTTATGTCCGTTTGTAAATTGTTGGGCATATTATTTACTAGTGGTTCACAAGTCTTTTTTTTTTATCAAAACATACCCATATGGTCTACAGTATAGAAACAAGTTTATTTTTGTCTCTTGGGGCAACTTCTTGAAGACATTTCTTCATAATTCCCCACAAATTCTCAGGGGTTTAAATCTATGAGTTTGCTTGCCAAGGGATTACATTGATTTGCCTTTCTTTGAGCCATCTAGTAGTGGTCTTGGAAGTGTGACAAGAAGCTGAATCTTGCTGAGAAAGGAAATCGCCATCACAAAAATCTTCCGATGCTGGTAACATAGAGTGCTCAAGAATTTCTTGGTACACTTTGGAATTGACTCTTTTGTACACAATACACAGCCTATCTGGACCTTCTGAGGTCATATAAGCCTATACTGTGACAGAGGTCATGAATTTCACTGAATTTCGTGCATTATTTATCTAATGCTTCTTGCTTAAGATGCCAAATACATATCTCTTGATGACCACAGGACACACAAGACATACTTTCATCGATAAAAAAAAAATACCTTTTCCTAGTCCTTTTGACTCTACAACAGTCTGCTTACACCAGCTCACTCTAGCTGCTGTTTGCTTGGAAGTAATAAGCAGCTTATTCTTAGGCACACATGATTTTAAACCCAATTTGTGAAGTCGTTTTATCAGAGATTTATACACATTCATAACTAGTTCTTTCCATCGCCTGTGAAAATACCTTACACTTCGGAAGTGGTTTTTCTGCATGATATTCTCCCATCTCCTGATATGGTTATTACCTTTCAATTGCTATTGCAGAGATTATTTTGAAAACTGGTTATTAAAATACTGTCTTAATACTTTACTCATGCTTACTTAAGAACATTTCAATTCCTTAGCTATAAACTGTTGAGTTTGGCCTGCTTTCTGTACAGACACTATATGAAACTTCTTATTTCCGATATGTCACTTGTTCAGAAAATGATTAACTGAAATCCACATGCAGATGATTCCTTATGAGTCAATCCTGCAGCTACTAAAATATATGCTATTTCTATACTCTCCTCAAAACTAATTGGAAAAATGTGAAATATTCTAATATTTTGAACCATGTGAATGTTTTCAAATAACAATTTTCTTACAATTTAGATTACATTTTTATCTGTATACAGTATATAGATTTAGATGATGCTCATTAATATTTGGTAATTTATTTATTTATGCTTATGGCTACATGAAACTGGCAAGTGAAAAATACAATCACAATTTCAAGAAACAAATGATGAAAATCTTAACATATAAAAGTTCATTACATAAAAGGCAAAACCTGTTTTCTAAGTCTTTCTTTTTTGATTAAAATAAAGCAAAAGTAATTTGTCAGAATCAAGCCATCGACCTGCTGCACCAAGTATGACAACATAAATGTAGCTGTATCCAAGGTTTAATTAGAGAGCAGTTGTGTCTTCCGTGAGAAACTTGATCCATTAGAGGAGGCCCATTTCACATTGCATTATCATCTTCTAACATGAGGAGGAGTTCTGCTGATACTATGATGAGGGCTATGAGAGTGACTATGAGAATAATGTCTTCGTGGTGAGATGGGACCGCGATCTTCTGTTTCTTCCATAACCACCACCATGACCATACCAACTACAGGTCAAGGTCCAGTTTGGAAAGCCAATCCAAGGCCTCATCCGTCACCTTGTGGATGTCCTGTAGGCCACTACTGTGAAATTGGCACCTTGGGCAGTCATACACAATATGAGTAATCGTCTGAGCCACGGGTGAACAATCACAAAAAGGGTGATCTAACAGCCCCCATTTATGTAGAAGGTAGCCACATCTGTCCTGATTAGTTCTGATCCTGTTTATTGATGACCAAATCTTCCTAGGAAGAGCAAAACCAGGTTGCAGAGCACAGGGATCTTTTACCAGGAAGCCGTTTGTTGGGAGATTGTTAGACCAGTGTCATATGTCAGATACTGATGGCAGTGTAGCTGAAGAGAGTTCATCCATGGACCAGAGAGGCTTTCTAGATTTGAGGCGAAGATTAGGTGGATTTATGAGAGTCTGGTGCAGGGGCAGGAGTGGATTGCTCATTGCTTTATTAAATTCCTTAATTGAGGCTTGTCTTCTCCGTATGTTTGGTGGAGCAACGTTAGATAGTACAGGCAGCCAGGAGAGAGAGGAGGGGTGCTTCTCACTGTCCCACTAATTGTGCGCATGGTAGAGTTTAGCTGGGTGTCTATAATATTAGTGTGTGCATTTCTTTCCCAGACAGGGGCACAATATTCTGCTGCAGAGAATGCGAGGGCTAGTGCAGATGACCTTAGGACTTCTCTACCACAACCCGCAGGTTGTTCCAGCAAGCCTTGAAATGATATTGTTTCTGGTTTTAATTTTATTGAAGAGGTTGATGATGTGCCTTTTATAGGTTAGGCCAGGCTCACTCCAAGGTATTTTTGAATGAGGCTCGTGTTCCACCATTTTTCCACAGAAAGAAAGGTTCAGTTGTTGATTCGCCTCTGCATTGTACAGGTGAAATACTGAGGACACTGTTTTTGTTGGATTTGGCTTCAAGTACCACTGCTTGAAGTACTCTGCCAGGGTGTTCAGGTCTATATTCAAGGTTGATTCTCGGTTGGCAAAGGAGGTGGATTGATGTAAGATCGCTAGGTCATCAGCGTACATATACTTGCTTGATCTGGTATGAGGTAGATCATGCACATAGATGTTGAAAAGTAAAGGGGATAACACAGAGTCCTGAGGAAGACCATTGTGAAGGAATCTGAGCCTGCTCTTTTTTCCGCCAATATGAACCCGGATCTTTCTGTTGGCGAGAACAGATTTTCAAAAAGTTGTCAAGTTTTTTTGCACTTTACAATATTCCCTAGTTTTTGGAGGAGGCCCCTGTTCCAGACAGTATCATAAGCAGATGTTAGGTCAATGAAAGTGGCTCCAGATTTAAGTTTCTTCTGGAAGCCTGCTTCAATTTGAGTTGTCAGGGCCAGGACCTGGTTACAACAACTTCTTCCTGGTCTGAAGCCAGCTTGTTCAGTCAGGAGAGCGTTTTCAATGAATGATGAAATTCTTTTGAGGAGAATTCTTTCAAAGAGCTTAAAGGTAGTGCAAAGCAAGGAGATAGGTCGTAGGTTTTTTTCACATCATGTGGATCTTTCCCTGGCTTTGGCACAGCAATTATTTTGGCTTCCTACCACAGTTATTTTCTATGCAATAAATTAGAATTGCAAATTATTCAACACATTTTCTTTCATTATTCTAATTTTTGATTCAGAGGTGTATGCCATCTAAATCCAGAAATAGGAAAGTGAATTTGATAATACAAAATACTTAAAGGGGGATGCTTAAGGTTCAAAGCTGTATAACTGAGAGGAGACTTCCATGTAGCCTTTAAAAGAATGCAGAGAACTGACCAGGCTTCTGACCTAATGTCCAATCCTCATCTTTTTGTGGTGCACCCTGTTAGGCACCTACCTGGATACTGAATGAACGAGGATGGGCTGGCAATTTGGGATTTAGTCGACCAAATTGTATTCTTATTTGGCTTAAATCAAAATATAAAATGATGGTACATGACAGAATTTCATGCCGGCTCTGGCATCACCCAGTTAAACAAGGCCTCTGTTGTTTTCGTCAGAGAACCAGGGCAAACAGCGAAAGGTCAGCTACTGGAACAAATCCTAAAACACACCCCAACCCAACATCACCATAGTTCATGATCGGTACTATCAATATATGAAGCCTGAATGGCAAAGAAATGGAGCTAGCTGAGGAATTGGATAAGTACCAGATCAACATGATAGGAGTGACTGAAACAAAAAAGGCAAAAGCTGGTGAGATCTTTCTGAGCAAGTAAATAAAAAATGTTACATACATAATAAATACGGAATGTTATATTCAGGCAATGACATAATCATGCTTATCAAGGATTTAGGCCTCGAGCGGTCTGTTCCAGTCTTAGAAGTCATTGTTGAATCTCTTAAAAGGACGCCCTGGTTTTCTTTTTCCTAATGGTTTGTAATTTAATGGTTCGGTGTAGTGGTTGAGACAGTTGTAGGTGTCCTCCCATAATGACTCTTCGGACTCCTTGGAGGTATCAGGAATAATAATAATTTAAGGCTTGTTTTGGTAATCTTTCTGTTTTCATTCTTCCATTTGTGGATGAAATTAAAAATTTCATCCACAAATGGATGAAATTTTTAATTTTTTCTATTACTGATTCCTGGTTTAATTCTTTCATAATTTCTTTGTTTCTTTTGTGATCAAATAGAGTATACTTTGCAGTTTTTCTCATAAACTTCATTTCAGCTGTTATTAATCTTTGTCTTTTTGTTATATTGTCTAGATTTCACTTCCATACAATAGGACTGGTAGGGGCTAATATATTTTATACTTTTAATTTGGTTTGTTTTTGTACTAGGTTAAGTTTAAATATAGAGTTAAACCTGTTATTTTTTAAATATTTTGTAATTTTTAGGTTTATGTCTTTTTTTATTTTCATATGTAAGTATACATCCTAGGTAGTAAAATGAATTCCCCTGTTCTAAAATCATGTTATCTATTACTATTTTAGTTCTTACTTGATCTTGTCCTTTAAAGGCCATCATTTTTTATTTTTTCTGTTGATATTATCATTCTGTAATCTTTGGCTGTCTCATTTAAATTTAAAATACAGAAAGGTAAGTTATCTTCAGAATTTGTAATTATTATTTGGTCATCAGCAAAAAGGAGAGTGTTTAAGTTCATAGTAGGAGAAAGTTTAATACCTTGATGGAAATTTTTATTCATTTTATTATTTCTTTTAGATAAATATTAAAAAGAGTTGCTAAAAGGGAACATCCTGTTGGACTCCATGGTTTATCTCTCTTATATATGATAGCTCATGATTTAATCTTATTTGTATTTGATTATTTTTATATATACTTATTGTAGCGTTTAGAATATTATTTGGTATTTGTCTTTCTTTTAATATGTTAAATAAATTGCTTCTTTTAAATTTGTCAAATGCTTTTTCAAAGTCAATAAATATATGTGTTTCTAAATTGTATTCTCTTCTTTTCTTTATTATTAATTTTAGGCAAAAGACTGGGTTTATACATGATCATCCTTTTCTAAATTCATTCTATACTTCTAAAATAGTTTTCAGAATATTTTATTAGTTTGTTATTTAAAATTCTGCTATATATTTTGTAACAGGAATTTAGAATACTAATGCCTCTATAGTTTTTAGGGTCATCTCTACTACCTTTTTTAAAAATAGGGATCACAATTGCTTTTTGCCATTCTAATGGGGGATTACTAGTTACATAGGTTTTATTTCAAAATAATAGGAGTCTTTCTTTGAATACCTTGTTCCTACATATTTATATAGTTCTGAACCTAACTTATCTTCTCCAGGTGATTTTCCATTTCTTGTTTCTTTCAGGCAGATTTCTAATTCTTCTTTGATTAATTCCTTTTCATTTTCATTAAATGTTTGCGAGTTATCTTTTTAAAATATTTATCTGTCCACAATTCTCTATAGAAATTCTTCTAATTTTGATTCGGTGTTTAATTTTATGTTTCCTTTAGTATCTGTACTTAAGTGTTTCAAAATCTTATATACATTGGGTCTTATTTTATATAAATCATGTTCTAAATTAGAAACAGATTTGTTCTATGATTCTCTATGTCTTTTTCTGCCTTCTCTTTCATCTGATGTAAGTTTTTTCACTTGGCTATGCTGCCAATTATTATTATTATTATTAAATTATTATTAAACAAGACCTCATGGAGTCAAAGACTCATCTAGATTATATATTATACTCATCCAGATTATATATTTGGTTTAATCCTTTATCCAAGTGTAGGCAAACAAAGTTTGCACCAGAAGTATTTTCAGGACTGGGGCAACTTGTGGAAACTTTGCCACGAGTTGCCAGCAAAGGTTGGTCGATTGGTAGAACCTCTGGTACTAATGGCTCACGCAAAAAGTTAAGCAAGTTTCAGCACGGTTAGTAGTTGGAAGGGATTCAATCGTTTGATGCTATTGGCACACTCTCCCTCGATGAGTCTTTGGACTCACTCCCTGGAGGTGTTACATAATAATAATAATAATAATAATTATTATTATTACTAATCATTCATCTTCAGGGCCCACCTTTCCTAATTGGCTTGTGGGCACAGCAGCTGCAAGAAGGACTTCCAGTGGTCACGATCCTCCGCCACCAAGCTCATGTGTTCTGGTGGGACTCCCAAACGTGTCCACCCAAGGTTTTGGATATAATCTATCCAGTGAGTCCTTGGCCTTCCACTTTGGCTTGGCAATGAGGGCCTGCTGGGGGAGCCTCTCTTGTGGCATTCTGACCAGGTGCTCGTACCAATGTCACTGTGATCTCTGTTATTTATATGTATGTATATATATATATATATATATATATATATATATTGTGGTGCCTAGGAGGATCTATAAGAAATTTCGTAATGGTTTTTTTATAATATCCATTTTGTTCAAAGACACGTGAGAGGTGATTAATTTCTTTTTGAAGTTCATCTGGATCGTTTCAAAGAGAGCATGCTCTGTGTCCCAAGGTGGAAATAGTTCAGAGTGTTTGTGGTGGAAAATGATGAGAAAGATTGTGAAGATATCTATTAGTATGTGTTGGTTTTCTGTACATAGAGATTCTAAATTCTAAAAAAACTCTCATGCTGCTCTGGAAAATTTAGAATCTCTATGTACAGAAAACCAATGCATACTAATAGATATCTTCACAATCTTTCTCATCATTTTCCACCACAAAAACTTGGAACTATTTCCACCTTGGGACACAGAGCACGCTCTCTTTTAAACGATCCAGATGAACTTCAAAAAGAAATTAATCACTTCTTATACGTCTTTGAACAAAATGGATATTATAAAAAGACCGTTAAGAAATTTCTTATAGATCCTCCTAGGCACCGCAATACAGAAACTACCAATTTTAAAGGTAGCATCTCAATCCCATTCATCAGTTCGGTCTCCCAAAACTTGGCTAAAGTCCTTAAGAAGTACAACATCAAGACGTTATTCATTACACTTCCAAAAATCTGATCTCTTATAAGCCATCCTAAGCCTAAGCATCACAATCTGTTTCAGATTGTGTAAGTCTTTGCTTACACTTGGATAAAGGATTAAACCAAATATATAATTGGTAGCATAGCCAGGTGAAAAAATATGATTCTCTATGTCTTTTTCTGCCTTCTCTTCCATCAGATGAAAGAGAAGGCAGAAAAAGACATAGAGAATCATAGAACAAATCTGTTTCTAATTTGGAACATGATTTATATAAATTACAGTCACACCATATATAGACTATGGTGTGACTGTAATGTTCCTTATTATGGTCAAACTAATAAGTCTATTGAACTTCGTATGGAGGAACATAAAAGAGACATCTCCTATAAAAGATCACATGCCAGTGCCTTATCCAGCCATATTCTCTTCTCTAACAATCCTCATGATGATTTTCAAAGTCACTCAATTTCCTGGAATAGATCTGAAAACATTTTCCGCTGCCATGATGAATTTGAAAGAAAGATAGTGGAATCCAGGGAGATCGTCCTTAATCCTGAACATTTAAACAACAATTTAAGCTATAATATCCCTGATAGCCATACTGCTGTTATTCAGTGCTGGCGTTCTCGAGAGTCTGCTACCACGCATACAACAAACAATGGCATGTAAAATAGAACAACTTGAATGTTAATACGTTTTTTTATTTCAATTATGTACTGCAATTTATCTGTGCTTCTCAGTTTTTTATACTCTTCAGTTTTTATTATTGTTTCCTCTTCCTAAAAAGATACCTGATGAAGGTGTAAAAAGCCGAAACCTAGTTGTGTTTTTTATCATTAAAGCTTTTAATTAATTCTCGTTTTTTTAGTCATTAAATATCTTTATATATATATAAAACAGAGATCACATCTCTGTTATATATATTATTACTAATATATATATATATATATAATAATTATTATTACCCAAAATCCCCCATGGAGTCAAAGGCTCATCTGGGAGGTCCTTTTATCATACATACAGCTTATCATACTGTCCTTTAAACACACTTAAATTCTCTGCAGGCACCACACTCTCAGGTAAGGCATTCCAATCATTCACAACTCTGCATGAAAAAAACTTGCTTCTCACTCGCCTACTCACACCCTCTTTATACAGTTTCCAGGGATGACATCTGGTTCTCCCCTGATCTCCCACTATTTTCTAGAACCTCTCCAGCATTGATCCTATAACAACCCCTTACTAACTTGTAGGTCTCTATCATATCTCCCCCCTTCTTCCTCCTCCTGTCCACCAGACTCTGCAGGTTGCATCTTCTCAATCTTTCCTCATACTCGACATTCCAGAGGTTAGAAACTACCTTAGTCAGTCGCCTCTGGACCCTTTCCAACATCTCTTCGTCCTTCTGAAAACCAGGTGACCAAATCTGGGCACAATAGTCCATGTGTGGCCTAATCAAAGCCTTACACAATGGAACAAGAATCTCCCTACTTCTACAAATCTGTGTCATCTGCATCATTCCCAAAAGCCTTTGTGTTGTCTGCACAATTTTGGCTATGTGTCCTCTAAATTTTAGATCCTTATCCACTATCACCCCCCCCCCCCCCGGATTTCTTATTTCCTCCACCTCTGACAATATATTCTCACCAAGCATAAATTCTGCATCCCATCTTTGTTTTCCAAATTTTAAAACCTTACATTTTGCAACATTGGACTCACATCCTCATTCCTGTGCCCAATCACTCAATTTATTCAAGTCTTCTTGTAAGGTCACAACATCTTCTCTACTCCTCATGGTTTGTCCCAACTTTGCATCATTTGCAAAGAACTGAATATCTCCATCCAAATTTTCACCTATATCATTAATGTACAAGTTAACAAGTTAAACCGTAATGGCCCTAAAAGAGACCCCTGAGGTACACCACTAGTGACTCTCCTTTTCCTATATAATATTCCTATATTATTATTAATTGGTTTCGAATCGAGACAGTGACTAGGAGAAAATTTTTTAAGCTTTTTTTTGACCGGTTCCCAAGTTAGTCAATCTCTGGCATGGGCAAGCAAGTTTTTTCTCCTGGAAACTCGGGTTTTTCGTCCCATAAACTCAAGAAAATCGACCGGTAGAATCCACATTATTTCAGACATTAAATACGAGCGTTAGGGACCACGAGATCACGGCACTTATTGAGCCGTCTCTCTTCACTTTGGGCAAGCTATCTCTGATTGGGTACCAGTGGAGATTGAACTACCCACTCAGTCTCCAAAAGTTAGATAGGGCTAAAAATGGCATCACCTACTCCCTATATATGGGAATAAAAAGGCATTAGCTGATTTTTTTTTTATTATTATTATTAATTTTTATATTTCCAATTCCTGCATTTAGGTCTCCTGCTAATATTACATAATCATTTTTATTTATTTTATATGTATTTTGTAACTGATTATAAAATTCAATATTATCCTGTTCTCTTCCTTCTTCTGGGGTATATAAACCAATTATTGTTAAATAACCTCTAATCTATATTTTATTCTAGCTTCTATTATTCTTTCATTCCATAATTATGTTTTGACTGTTTTGAAAGGGAATTATGAATCCGAATCATAACACTTGCTTGTGATAATAAATTTAATTTAATCCTTTATCCAAGTATAAGGAAACAAAGTTTGCACCTGAAGTATCTTCAGGACTGAGGCAACTCGTAGTAAAGGTGGACCAAGATCTCATCACTCCTTGTCTCAGTATCTCCCATAATGCAAAGCACATCTCCTTGCAGACATGTATAATGCTATGCATTAAGGGAAGGGCCACTACCCAGACTGGTTTTGGCCTTTATTGAGGTCTCTTCAGTGGGAGCCAGACCCAGAAGTGGTGATACTAAGGCAGAAGCAATGGAGAGGTCATATTTACCTATATGAGTTGCCAAAAGCTGTAGCACCTTATAAACTTCCAACATCTTTCTCTAAATCCAGAGTAATTTAATAATAAGGTGGCACATCTTTTACGGCAACTCATATAGGTAAATTTGACCTCTCCATTGCTTCTGCCTGGTATCTCCACTTCTGGGCCTGGCTCCCACTGAAGAGACCTCAATAAAGGCCAAAACCAGTCTGGGTAGTGGCCCTTCCCTTAATGCATAGCATTATATATGTCTGCAGTAGATGTGCATTGCTTTATGGGAGATACTGAGACAAGGAGTGATGAGAGCTTTGTCCACCTTTACCACGAGTTGCCTCAGTCCTGAAGATAGTTCAGGTGCAAACTTTGTTTGCTTACACTTGGATAAAGGATTAAACTAAATTTATTATAGTCTAACCAAGTGGAAAATAAACTTCCAACACCTACTTCTGCTCTTTGGTCTCTGTCAGCTCCACTATATATTACATTGAAATTTTCAATTCTCATGGTTCCTTTCAACTTCTTTTTTGTTTCAATGATTACTGCTATTTGAAAATTTCTTTAATTTAATATTTGGTCTAATTATATTTCTTTATATGCTATTCCTCTTATGTTCCAGTTTACTATATGTATTATATTTTGTCGTTTCCATTTTCGTTTTCCCTTTTCCATTCCAAGGTCATTTTCCGCAGGCAATGACAATCAAGCAAAAGAAGGAGTAGCCATAGTATTCAACACTAAATACAAGACTAATCTTCTTGAATGGCAGGCAGTCTCAATTAGAGTGATGTGGGCAAATATCAGAATGGGGCACTGGACACTGAGACTTATTTGTGCCTATGGTCCCACAGAAGGTTCTACTAAGGTAGAAGTGGGGGAATTTTTTGAGGCTTTAGAGAAAGCAACTGACACAATGAAAAAGAAAAAGTTGGTCCTTGTTGGGGATCTAAATAATAGAGTAGGAAATGATTGTCAGACATATAAAAATATTTTGGGAAAATTTAGAGAAAAGAGCAAAGCTAATAATAATGGCAAATGCCTGTTGGATTTCTGCTTAAGGACATGGACTGATTATTACTGACACCATGTTCCAACATAAAAATGTGCACAAATTCACATGGAGAAAAGAGACAAGGAATAAGAAAAGTCTCATTGACTATGTTATTGTTGATAGTGATGTTTTTTCCATGGTGCAGGACACCAGAGTGTACAGCGGATTTGAAATTGGTCGTGTTCAGTATTTAGTCTTGAGCAGAATAAAATTGAATTTCACATTGAAAAGAAGAATATGTAAGAAAGTTTTAAAGTGAATAAAAGTTGAGCAGCTCTTAGATGTGAAGTGTAGACTAAAATACACAAACATGATTGAAGAAAAAATGAAAGAGTTTGAGAACAGGAACCAAACCTTGGAGATTCAGTGGCAACCCCTGAAGAAAACACTGATTGATTCAGCCAGAGAGGAATGGAGTGACATTGTCTACAAGGATAGTAAAATCAGAACTCCTTGGTGGATACAGGAAGTTAAAGAGGCAGTGAAGGAAAAGAAGAAAGCATATCAAAAGTTCCTGGTAAATAAGTCAGCTTGTACTCTTAGAGAATACAGAGGCAAATGTAAGAAAGCTAAACTGTGTAAAACTAGCTAAACAAAAGTCAATGGGAAGACTTTGGTAAGAACATAAGGAAATAAATATCAAGAAGGTGGCAAGATATTCTGGAATTTGTCGAAGAAGCTTAGAGATGAAGGAAAGAGTGCTGTAAAAGGAATTAGAGATGATAAAGGTGACATAAAAACTGGAGTAAAAGATATCTTGAAGTATGGAGGAGTACTTTGAAAATTTGCTAAATGAAACTAGTAGTGATGACAGCACAGTGATTAAAAACACTGACCAGGCATGCAATCAGGAATACATATCCATACTTGAAATAGAAAAAGCCATCAGAAGTCTGAAATGTGGAAAGGCAGCTGTACTAGATGATATTCGACCAGAAATGCTCAAGTATGGTGGTATAAAAGTCTTTCAGTGGCTGCAGCATTGCATAATTCAGAAGGCTTGGAGAGAGAGATGAATTCTGGATGATTGGAGTAGAGCTCTGATAGTACCTATATATAAAATATTAAAAGGGAAATAAAACTGAATGTGAGAATTACAGAGGTATTTCTCTAATGAGTGTTTCTAGTAAGATTTACGTAAGTATACTTGAGAAGGATTGTGAAAGAGAAGTTTGGTGAAGAACAAGCTGAATTCAGGCCAAATAGAGGCTGTCAGGATCAGATTTTCACTTTAACGACAAATAGTGGAGAAACCATGGGAAAATAACAAAGATCTCTATTTAGGTTTTGTAAATCTGGAAAAGGCATATGACAAGGTGCCAAGAGAAAAGCTAAACAGTATTTTACCTTGGGTATAATAAATGTTAAAGATACCAAGCAATTTTAAACCTGGTTTTACTCCATTTCCCAAGTAAGCAAACAGACAAACAAGTCAAGTTTGCGCCTGCAAGTGTTGCAAGTCTAACTGATCCTACAGGTAGTGCAAGACTAAGGCAACTCATTGTAAAAGTAGAATAAGTTCTGATCACTAATCTTAATATTTACCCTTAATGCCAAAACACATCTCCTAGAGGAGATGTATGATGTTTTTTTGTATTAAAGGCAAGTGAGCCACTACCCAGACCGGTTCCCTCTGTTATTCATTATCTATTTGAATCACATTATGAAAGAAAGTGATATTAAACCTGATATCAAAATTGGAGATGTTAATCTCAGCTCTTTGCTTTATGTGAATGATGTTATACTTCTAAATAAATCTGCTAGAAGTCTGCAAGATTCCCTGACTAAATTGAATTAACTGTTTAATAGATATGGTATCAAGGTCAGCAATAACAAGACAATGAAAATAGGCAGAAGCATTGAAAATATCAACTGCATTGTGAATGGACGACCTATAGAACAAGTAAAACATTTCAGCTACTTAGGCACGATTTTTAGTGAAGATGGTAAATTAAATATGGAAATACACAACAGAATCAACAAAGCTGGTAAGGTAAGAGGTCAACTGAATAAATTTATATGGAATAAGAGAGAAATTAGTCATCATCATCATCATCATCATGCGTATCAAGGATTTAGGCCTAGCATGGAATGTTCTGGCCTTAAAAGTCATCGTTTAAGAGGACATCCTGGTTTTCTTTATCCTAATGGTTTGTACTTTAAGGCTTGTTTTGGTAATCTTTCTGTTTTCATTCTTTGAACGTGTTCCATCCATTTATGTTTATATTTTTTAATTTTTTCTATTACTGGTTCTTGGTTTAATTCTTTCATGATATCTTCGTTTCTTTTGTGATTAAATAGGGTATACTTTGCAGTTTTTCTAATAAACTTCATTTCTGCTGTTGTTAATCTTTGTTTGTCTTTTTTTTTGTTTTATTGTCCAGATTTCGCTTCCATACATTAAGACCGGTAGGGCTAATGTATTGTATACTTTTAGCCTGGTTTGTTTTTGAACAAGGTTTGGTTTAAATATAGAGTTAATTACTCGTGTTATTTTTAAATATTTTGCAATTTTTATGTTTATATCGTTTTCATTTTCATAAGTGATCACACATCCTAGGTAGTTAAATGAATTCACCATGTCCTAAGATCTTGTTATCTATTACTATTTTAGTTCTTGCTGGATCTTGTCCTTTAAAGGCCATAGTTTTTTAATTTTTTCCATTGATATTATCATACCATAATCTTTGGATATTTCATTTAGATTTAAAATAGCTTTCTGTAAGTTATCTTCAGAATTTGTAATTATTATTTGGTCGTCGGCAAAGAGGAGAGTGTTTAAGTTAACTTTAGGTGAAAGTTTAATTCCTTGATGTAAATTTTTACTCCATTTTATTATTATTTCATTTAAGTAGATATTAAAAAGAGTTGCTGAGAGGGGACATCCCTGTCGGATCCCTTGGTTTATCTCTCTTGTATATGATAGCTTGTGATTTAATCTTATTTGTATTTGATTATTTTCATATATACTTGTGATAGCTTTTAGGATATTATTTGGTATTTGTCTTTCTTTTAATATGTTAAATAATATGTTTCTTTTAACTTTGTCAAATACTTTTTCAAAGTCAATAAACACAATATGTGTTTCTAAATTATATTCTCTTCTTTTCTCTATTACTAATTTTAGGCAAAAGGCTGGATCTATACATGATCGTCCTTTTCTAAATCCATTCTGTACTTCTAAAATAAAGTTTTCGAAATATTTCATTAGTTTGCAATTTAAGATTCTGCTATATATTTTGTAACAGGAATTTAGTATACTGATACCTCTATAGTTTTTGGGGTCATCTCTATTATCTTTTTTAAAGAAAGGAATCAGAATTGCTTTTTTCCATTCTATTGGGGGACTACCAGTTGAGTAAATTTTATTTAAAAATAATAAGAGTCTTTCTTTGAATCTTGTTCCTGCATATTTATATAGTTCTGAACCTAGTTTATCTTCTCCGGGTGATTTTCTGTTTCTTGTTTCTTTCAGGCTGATTTCTAATTCTTCTTTAGTTATTTCCGTTTCATTTTCGTTAATTGTTTGCCAGTTGCCTTTTTTAAAATATTTGTCTGTCCACAGTTCTGTGTAGTAATTTAGAAATTCTTCTAATTTCAATTCAGTGTTTAATTTTATGTTTTCTTTGGTATCTACATTTAAGTGTTTCAAAATCTTATATACTTAGGGTCTTATTTTATATAAATCATGTTCTAAATTAGAAACAAATTTGTTCTATGATTCTCTATGTCTTTTTCTGACTTTCTCTTTTAGCTATGGCTCTTATTCTTTTATATTCTATTTCATCTTTTACTGCTTTAACGATTTGTGATAGGCTTCTTTTTTCTTTTCGATTATTTCTTTGATTGTATCATTGCAGATCTTCAGTTTTTTCCTTTTGTTGAATTTTTTGGTCTTTCCTAAGCTTTCATTTGCTGCTGCATTTAGTATCATTTTTATATTAAGCCATTCTATTTTTATTTCTTCATTTTGTTTTATTTTATCTAGATATTGGTTAATTCTTTGTTCATATATCCATTGTGCATTTGTGTCATTCAATAGTCTAGTTTTATAAACAAATGTTTCAATTTCTCTTTTTGTTCTTGTTACTTGTAGCCATTTAGGTGGTAATCTTAATTTTATTTTAACAAGGAAGTGGTCACTGCTTATTTCATATCCTCTGTGAACTCTAACACCTAGTGAAAATTTTGATGTCTTTTCATTTAATATGAAGTCATCTAATATTGATTTCCATCCTCTTGCTGCCCAAGTATATTTATGCATGTCTTATAAATTTTTTAATTGCTGTTTAGAGTATGTTCTCCATGTATTCCTATATTATTATTAATTTTCATGTTTCCAATTCTTGCATTTAAGTCTCCTGTTAAAATCACGTAATAATTTTTATTTATTTTATTATATATGTTTTGTAGCCGATTATAAAAATCAATATTATCCTGTTCTCTTCCTTCTTCTGGGGCATATAAACCAATTATTGTTAAATAGCCTCTATCTATTTTTATTCTACCTTCTATTATTCTTTCATTCCATAATTTATAATCTTTTAACTGTTTTGAAAGGGAGTTATGAATCCAAATCATGACTCCTGCTTGTGCTCTTTGTTCTCTGTCGACTCCACTGTATATCACATTAAAATTTTTGGTTCTCATAGTTCCTTTTAATTTCTTTTTTGTTTCAGTGATTACTGCTATTTTAAAATTTCTTTCATCTACCAGGTTGGCAGGAAAAAGACCCCAGAAGAATACCAAGATATAGGTGGATTGATACAGTAAAAAGTGCCTTAGAAGACAGAAATATAAGATCTGATAATGTTGGAGTCTTGATGGATAACAGACTGATTTGGAGGAAAATTGTAGATAGAAAGAGAAATTAGTCAAAACACTAAATTAACTGTATACAAGACAGTGTTCACACCAATTTTAACTTATGGATCTGAGTGCTGGGTCAGAAGTAAAACACTTAACCAAAGACTAGAGACCGCAGATATGAGAGTCCTGAGAAAGATTAGGGGCATGAACAGATGGCATCAATAGCAATATCATACTAAAAAGGAGGATATTAGGAAAAAACTTGGCATTCTCATCATCCAGAAATGGGTTGGCAGAGCTAATCTCAGGTGGTATGGTCACTTAAACAGAATCGCAGAGGAAAGATTAGGAAAACAAGTGTTCTCTACCAGGTTGTCAGGAAAAAGACCCAGAGGAATACCAAGATATAGGTGGATTGATACGGTAAAAAGTGCCTTAGAAGATAGAAATATAAGATCTGATAATGCTGGAGTCTTGACAGATAACAGACTGATTTGGAGGAAAATTGTAGATAGGAAGTTAGTAATGATGCAATTTTTTTTCATGTAGTACTATCACATCCTGTATGCCTCTTGAGGGTACATGGCAGGAATTTGATGACGATGATGAAAATACTTAAAGAAGCAGAAATGATAACATTAGAAGAGAAGCATAAAATTTTCATTTCTGCCATTCTACTATAAGCACCAAGTTTATGTTATGTTATAGAATTCAAACAGTATTGCCAGGAACATAAATCCA
>NC_143549.1:63435000-63477500 GCF_054136105.1 Typopeltis vanoorti | reverse complement strand
GAGAAAGATGTTGAAAGATTAATTTGCACTTGGTTAGACTATAATAAATTTAGTTTAATCCTTTATTCAAGTGTGAGCAAACAAAGTTTGCACCTGAAAATATCTTCAGGACTAAGGAAAGGTAGTGCAACACCAACTCTGGGCCTGGCTCCCACTGACGAGACCTCAATAAAGGTCGAAACTGGTCTGGGTAGTAGCCCTTCCCTTAATGCATAACATTATGCATATCCACAAGGAGATGTGTTTTGTATTATGGGAGATAATGAGATACAAGTGATGATAACTTGGTCCACCTTTGCTCTGAGTTGCCTGGAGCCTTATTGTTGTTCAAATGGGTTATGATATTTATAACTTCTGCTGGAGAAGTGGGTGTGATAGATTCTGGGTCATCCTTTTGTTGTGTTATGGCCTGCCTGACTCAGCGATGAATCTTGTAGGGGTTACATTGAGCTTCCAAGCTGTCTACCAGAGCCTCTGTCCTTTCCTTGTCAGTATGGTCTATTCCCTTCTTGGTCTGAATTGGTGGTATAAGTTGCCTTTTAGTGCAGAGGGTTCTCAAGAATTTCCAGATGGAATTGTCCTCTGGGTTTAACTTCATCAGCTTGGATTTCCAATCTTGGTTTCGATATCTTTGGAGAGCTTCACGGACTTGTCTATTTAGATTATTCAGAGTTGTTTTATCTTGAGGAGCTCTTGAGTTATGGTACCTCTTTGTGGCTTTGTTTTTCAATCTGATTAGATCCATGATTTCCTGGAGGATCCGACCACTAGGATGAAATACTGTAGTTTGGGTGACTGACTTTATTGCTTTTTTGATTTGACTGGTTAGGTTGTTTACAGAAAGGTCTATCTCCTCTTTATTGTGGATAACAGGGACTGGGCCAATGTGGTCCGGGAGAATTCTGGAGAGCCTGTCCCAAGACATGAAAGAGTGCGTAGGAGAGAATTTCTCTTGTGCACCGAGTTTAAGCAGCATGGGGTTGTGGAAGAAAATTCCACAACCCCATGTGGAATTTTCTTCCTTTAATTCCAGTATCAGTTGGAAACATTAAATTTCATTTAATGTTTCCAACTGATACTGGTATCTGATGTTTTTGAGGTTAACTATGTCAAGTACATCTGAGCTTCCAGCTGAGCTGCTGTGATGGGTGGGCTTTGCAGGTCCGGCTATAACAATAGAATTTTGCGTTGAGTAATGGTTTAGAGTATGACCTTTGTCATTGATTGTGGAGCTGTGCCAGGCTGTATGCTTGGCATTAAAGTCACCAGCCATGATGATGGAGTGTGTGAAGCTGAGAATGCAGTCCAAGTCAGATGTCAATAATGGAATGCTTGGTGGATTGAATACAGCATAGATTTTGATACTGCCAGCATTGTAAGTATGAACTTCAACACCTGTTATCTCTAGCTTCTTGGTTTGTGGATTGGTCAGGACATTGTGGGTTAGGTAGTTTTTAATGTATATGGCTGTACCTACTCCATTGCTGGTGAGTCTGTCTGTTTTGTACATTATGTAGTTCCGTAATTTGGGGATATTAACTGGCCTGAGATGTGTTTCATTTACTAATATTTTATCAGGATTGTGTCGGTGAATGAACTCTTGCAATTCCAGAATTTTGTTACTCAGTCTATTTGTGTTCCATGCAGTGATCATCAGAGAGTTGGGCTGGAATTTTATATTATTCATTATTGAGGGCTGTCAAAATTGAGTGGGTACCTTGTAGGAATCTTTTCGTGGAGGATGGCGAAGGATTTGTCATGCTGAATTTTTGTAACATGGTAGCTAGCGAGGTCTATTTGTGTTCCATGCAGTGATCATCAGAGAGTTGGGCTGGAATTTTATATTATTCATTATTGAGGGCTGTCAAAATTGAGTGGGTACCTTGTAGGAATCTTTTCGTGGAGGATGGCGAAGGATTTGTCATGCTGAATTCTTGTAACATGGTAGCTAGCGAGGCAGTTAATAGTGATGTTAGATTAGAGCTTATTTGTTCATGGGATGGAACAGCCTTAGTTTGTGCGGCTTCGGCATAGGTTTTGGCAATTACTGCAGCTAGCTTGCTATCCTGAGTTGTCGAACTGGAGATTATTTGGACCGGGGTGCGACCTGCACAGTTGCCTTGAGCATCGCTGTAGGGTGTTGGAAGGGCAGATTTTGCTGACCCCCGGTTCTTTGGGTGTGTAATGCACCCCTTGCAGTTGGCAGGGTGAAGTCCTCCACATTTGGTGCATTTAGCTGGCGCGGATCTTGGCTTGGTGCACATGATGGTCTGGTGGCCCTTGCCGCATTTTAAACACCTGAAATTTGCGTTGCAAATTTTTTGGGCATGGCCAAACCTTTGGCACCTATGCCACTGCCCAGCTGACGACTTTTCCCTTAGCGGCTCAGTAGAAATTCTAAGGCTACAGATAGCGGTCAGTTCATATATCTTTTTCTGTGTCTTGTCAATCTCTACTAGCACCAGTGGCATTGGTCCTTTATCTGACCTGAGCATCCTGTTCACTTTGATTGGGGTCAGGCCTTGACTCATAAGGTCAGCAGTGATTTCTTCAGAGGTGACAACTTCGGTTACCCCAAGAAGTACCACCTTGAGATTCTTTTCACTGGGTAAAGCAAATATGTGATAAGGAAGACTTTTGTTATCCATTAGCTTTGTCATTAGTCAGTGACTGAGGCTGGCTGCATGTTTTTAGCCCAGAAATATGAGATTTTATGGGCTGAAGAGAAAATGGTCCATTTGTCCTTGTACCTTAATATAACAGGTGGAACCTTTTCAATGCTCTTCGGGACATCTGGTGTTGGTGAGTCTTCACCCATCTGGTCCTCTGTAGTTCTACGTCTTTTGATAGAATGCTCCCCCTGTGAGTTGTTTTGACAGGGAGATTTTGATGACAGAACAGTAATGAATTCTCCTTGTGATATCTCCTCCTCCTCTTCTCCATCCTGGTCATTAGTTTGAATGTACTGCTTTATAAAACCCGGCCAGTCAGATTCAAGCTTGTCCATTATGAGCTTCAGTACCTCAAGGAACTGCTCCTTATTAAGGATTCGGATCTGCACCTTGATGTTTTCCATATCGGAGCGGGGATCATCTGCCGGCTGAAATTGTTTGAGAGCAGTATTTATATAATGCCGCAGGGCTAGGGGCTGCCAGCAAAAAACTCTTGTAGACCAAGGTGGTCTACTAGCAATATTTTGACTTGTAGCGTCCTACTAAATGGGGAAAGGAGTGTCAGTATCTCACTTGGCCACAGATTGAAAGCCCACCTCCCTATAATACCTTAAATCCACCACTGGTCCTCATAGCAGGTGGGACCTGCCGGCCATTTGACCTGTAGCATGTTTCATGCAGAGGGGAAGACAGCAGGAATCAAACTGTGTCAGCGCCAGTGCAATGTGAGATTCCTGAAAAACCTTGTATGTAATTTAATCAGGCTCAGTTTAAAATAGTACACCTGTCCTTGTCAAACGTCAAAAGCAGAACTCTCCCTTATAAAAATAAAATAAATCAGCTGACGCCTTTTATTCCCTAATAGGGAATAAGCGATGCCTTTATACCCTATCTAGCTTTTGTAGACTGAGTGGGCAGTTCAATCTCCACCGATGTCCTGTATCCTTTAATTCGTATGGCTATTAAAGGCATTGAACTCTGTTTAACTTTTGCAAGTTTTTCTTAGATTTTAGTGCATCTTTCGAAGCAGGTGCAGCGTAAGATTAATGACAGTATAACAACGGTATATATTGTTTTAAGCGCTCGTTGGCCTAATCCCCACTTAATCCTTGCCGACTTTGCTAGATGGTTTACAGTTTGTAAGATTTTTTTCGGCAACATATCAAATGTGCTTGTTGAAGGTAAATTTTTCATCTATTGTTACTCCTAGGTATTTTAGCTCATTGGCTACCTCGAGAATGTCCGTTTAGGAAGACAGTTACAGGTTGTTTTGATTTTTTACGTGAGATGTGGAGCACTTTAGACTTCGTGCTATTGAAGGTAACTTTCTTCTCGCCTACCCACTCTGCGATTTTAAAGAGTTCTTCGTTGGCCGTTACTTCTAACTTTAAACAACCGTCAAGTTCCCGAATCATTATCATCGCCTCATCGCGAAACCTGTGACTTTTGTTTCAGTAGTGAAAGGAAGTCTTAAAAGCAAGTTTTATTGGATGGTCCATAGCAGGAGCCTTGCAAGCAGCCTCGTTTGACTTCTTTCGTTACGGCGGTGGTTTTGAATGTCACGGTTGCTCTTCTCTCTGTAAAATAATTTTTTGTAAGATCGAGTAAGTTTTTTTGGACATTTTAAATATTTTAATTGATTGATTATGGCTGGCCACCACATAGCATCGAAGGCTCCTTGTACAACGAATGAGATCAGTAGTGCGTCTTTTTTTTTTTTTTTTTGCTGTAGACTATCTTCTGTGAACTTAACCTCCATAACTGCGTCTGCTGTGCTTGATTGAGGTCTAAATGCATACTGATTGCTGCTTAATTGCTTTCTTGAGTAGACATAGTGCATTATTCGGCTTATCAGAAGTTTTTCTAGCACCTTACCAGCAACGTTTATGAGACTGATTGGTCTGTATTTGCTCATTTGGTCGGCTATTTCTTTTCCTAGTTTGATTATGAGTATAATTTTAGAACGTTTCCATTTTAAAGGAAATCGCCCTCTTTTTAGGCATCCGTTGTAACCTGTTGTTATGAATTCGGAAATTCAACAAACGCTCTTAGGAGTATATCGCTGGTTATTCCGTCTCTCCAGGAGTTTTTCTTGGATCCATTGATCTTAATACTGACTCGATTTCATTAGTTGTAAATAAGTCGTCTTTAGGAGTATCTATGTCTGTTTTTGTTCTTTGTCTGTAAGTTTTGTGGATTTCTTCATCTGTTGATTCATCGTCATCTGGAATAAACTTGTTTATCGTTTCTGCTAAGTTTTTAGTGTAGGCACAGTCTGTTTTCTTAATAGTTGATAACATAGTTGTCTTATTCTTGCTTGCTTGCTGCTAATTTATATATGCAATTTCAAGGATTCAATGCGGTTGAAACAGTACAGAATTTTTTCTATGATTGTGTTTTCTCATTTGCAATTTTGGACTGATAACTGTATTTGGCTTTATAGTAGTTCTATCTTTAACTCTCTCTCTCTCTCTCTCAAATCTTGTATGTTCTTTGATATAGCCGTCTGAGTGCATTAACACATTTCCTTAAGATGTCAGTTCATCGTTCCACCAAGGTATTGAATTTCTTCCATCGGTGTTTAACTTATTGGTTGTTCTGAGTGTTTAATCGCTGGATTTTTTTAGATCTGATGAAAGCGCAGAAGCAAGGAAGTCTATATCGGCTTGTACTGATTCCCAGATGGCTATGTTCTTGTCTAAGCTGAGCTGTTGTTCGCTGATTCCATTAAAGTGATGTTCTGCGATTAAGCATGAAAATTCTCTTTTTATTGCTTTTTACAAATATCTCTAGATTGTATTTTATTAGTGAAGTACTTGATGTTAATGTAGTGGTGTGTGTTGTGTATTCCCTTTAAAGTTTTGTTACTGATAATGAAACTTAATATGCAATGATCAGAACAGCTTCTTCTTCTTCGCATCTCCATTCAGAAACCCAGGGTAAAATAGCGTTCTTTGCAATTGTCAGATCAATGAAGCTGCTTCCTCTGATATTTTCCAATGACAATCGTAGTTTAGTATGTGTAAGGAATTAATTTGATGCTAAGAACTCTTCTAAATTTTTACCTTTATTCTTTGTGCTCTCGATAAACCATACAACCGAATTTATTGTTATTGTATATATACCGTAAAAAATGTAATCTTATTGAACCGCAACTATAAATTATCAACTACAGTAACTCTTATTAATACATTATAAAGGGGGAAAAAATGAAAATTTGAATAACTTTTATTGTTTAAAAAAAACAGAAGAATATGTGTTGTAAACGTATAAACATAATTTTAATAATAAAAATTATTGAATTGTTTTCATAGAAATTTAATGCGGAAAATGAACTATAATTTGTAGCATTTTGTTGCTGTGCTTTTAAAATTAACGCTGGAATGTCACTTAAGACGATTATTGCATATATATGTAAATATTTTTGAGATCAATAAGAAAAAATATTATATGTAAGCACCTCCAGGAGGTTCTGAATTCAACAAAAGACGAAGGATTGTGGAAATGTGATTCATTGATGCGTCATGTCATATCTCTCCTAACCGATTACCACTCATCCGTGAATTTTCTATCGACTCTTCTGCCCCATTGGGATACACCAATGACTCAGATTTATGACTTGAGAAACTGATGCAAAATATAATAGTTTCAAATTGTCATATCAAAGTTGGCTATCTTTCATGAACGTAATAAATAGACCCACCTCAAATCAATGTGGCAGTCTGCATAAATTCGAAGCATAAATGATCCTGGACAATTGGGCTCGAAGGTTGCAGGTACAATGATGTAATAGCCAGGCCACAGCTCTAAACGCCCATACACTTCTCTGTAATTAATATATGGTCCAGAATTACCGACTTCATCATTGTCAATGAAATTCTGTAGGGTTTGTAATCGAGGAACTTCAGTCTGTGTGGAAAGAAAAGAAACGTTAACATCGATGACAGCAAAAAAACTTTAATATAGAAGATTATTTTCGCCTAATTTTTAGTACACACTCACCAACATGAAACATCATGGTTTCACTTCATTTTTTTGCTAGTATTCATACATTGTAGAAATTTAATAAAGAAAAATTAAGTAAATCGGATAAGTAACAAATAGTATCCCATATTAAAGGAAGCAATGCATTCAGAGTAACATATTAGACTTAGGAGAATCTCTGTTATTTATCCGAAATTATACGAGTACAATATGCATTGTATTTAATGCGATCTTTTTCATTCAAATAAACAGAGATTAAAATTTAGATTGTTCATAAAAAATGAGGCATCTCTGGGGACTGCCAGGTGATCCTTATGTGTCCTTTTGTACCCGATGAACAATAGAAAGGTCTGAGTGTAGGGCATATAACAAATAGACGAAAAATCCTCACTCTACACGAGTTTATTACATGTGCACAATAAAGATTATTCATAGCGCATCAGTGCTTCCATGTATGGGCATAACCATCTACAAGAGGAATCTTTCCGAGTTTAAATGAAGGCTAAACATTGAGGCCCGTTTGATAGGTGTTCACTATCAAAGGACGAAAAGACCTGCTGTTGCATTATGAGTGACTGTTTGACAGGCATCCACTGATATGAGCAAACTTTTCAGTTTTTTTTTTTTTTTTTTTTTTTGTAAGAAGGGTTGGTGTGTGTGTGGGGGGGGGGGGGGAGGGAATGATCAACAAACCAACAACAGGTACTCAGTGAAGTCCTTGAATGAGATTTATGGTGGTTTTAAGGAAAATAAATTGCAGCAAGTTTTTCCATTGGACAGAATCATCCAAAGACGCCGCAATGGGCTGCACTGTTACAAATATTAATTTTATTCTTGCCAAATTTGGTCGTAAATAAATCACAATCTCATTTTACTTCACAATTATGGCTCGTACAGATATAAGAAGCACAGGGTGTAGCAATCTTCATAGGCAAACATTAACAGCAAAATAGGCCGTAATGAAGAATTTACTGACTTTCGACGTAACACTATCATTGTACACCGCCTTTGAAACAACTTTCGGAAAGTTCGAAATTTCTACCTGCTGCAACTACTCCCAATCATCTGTAGGTGATGTTATTGCTAAGTGAAAATGCCTATGAACAACAACAACAGCACAATCGCGACCTTGTAGGTCCCATAAATATCACAGAGCGGATCAGCTGAATGCTGAAGCGCGTGGCAGAAAAAATCTCCTGTCCCTAGCTTGATACGCTCGCTACCGAGTTCTGAAATGCCTCAGCAAGTAACGCCAGCATCACCAATGTTAGCTGGTAGCTGAAGAACATGGGTTTCCATGGCAACTCAGCCGCATATAAGCCTAGCAAAGACAACGGCAAGCGTCGGATGGAGTGGTGTAAAGCTTGCCGCAATATGCTCCAGAGTAGTGGAAAAGCATTCTCTGGAGAACGCTTCATCATTACCTTCATCATCTGACAGTCCAACCGACAAGGGTTTAGTGGATGTCAGGGAAGGGAACAATACCTGCCGAAACGTTCTGTGCCAACTGGGAAGTTTGGTGAAGGAGCCATCAATGGTCGGTGCTGTTTTTCATGATTCGGCAATTTTCTCGCTCCAGTTCCAGTGCAGCGACCTAATGCAGCGGCCTCTAGACAATCCTGTGCTTCCAACTTTATAGCAACAGTTCGGCGAAGGCCCTTTCCTGTATCAACAGAACAGTCATCGTTTACAAAACAAGGTCTGTACAGGAATCGTTTGATTAGGTGGTTGTTGAAGAATTTGATGGGCTTGCACAGAGCCCTGATCTAAACTCCACCGAACATCTGTGGGACGAATTGAAACGCCAATTGCGCCAGGCCAAATCGCCCGATCAGTGACTGCTCTGATTAATGCTTTCCTGGAAAAATAGAAAGGAAAGGCAGCTACGTACGAAAGTGTAGTGACAAGTCTTCTGAAGCAGTTATAGCAGTAAAGGGTGGGTCAACTTCATATTAATACCTTTCATATTAGAGTGAGAGTTGGATTGAGCAGGAGTCCTGATATTTTTGATTAGATATTGTATCTCACTACATTCCACATTTCACCGATTTCAATCAAACTAGGAATATAGATATTTATTACATATATTGCATGAGGCAAGCTGACAATTTTTGCGTAATCGGACCAAAATGGACAGTATTGGTTTTAAAGAACGTGGATGAAGCAAAATGTTGTGTCTGTTCCATTTTACTTTCGCATCGCATCCTTCTTCATCTGCATCGCCTATGCAATCTTCATATTTATTTCTCATATACGCAACAACATGAAAGCAAGCCTTTATCCAACGTGTCCCTAGAAAGGGAAATAAAATTCAGCCATCAACTATCAACCCATTGCCTCACCACAACCCTCTCGAAAATAATGAGAATCATTAACAACCATCCTCTTCATTATTTGCACACCTACCTATGCGATTTTTGCCACTTCTCTCCAAAGTAAATCCTCTTGCTAACTTTTCTGGTCCTCGCACTGAATTTCTCTGTCACTATCGGAGTATCCCATGGCTCTTGTGCGTTCACTCTCACTCCTCCTAGACATTAATGGCTTTCTCTAATCTCAAATTGTATCTATAGTTTTGCTGATGACAGTACACTCCATAACAAATGCCTTAAACATTGATTTCCTAGTTATTCTCAAGTGGGGTAAAGATACCCTAGTGAATTTCAACTATCATAACACAATATATCTTATTTCTTGGAGGAAAGAAAAAATAGTTCGACATTTGATGCTACTCCGATCTTCAGTCAAGATCGATTTTTCTCTTCTGTGGTTAACTTGCACTATCCTAGTTGGCCACGTCATCATATCCATGGCCTCCTCAGCCTCCAAAAAACCTGGTGTCTAAGACAGTATTTAAATGGTGAGTGGATGGAGGGAGGGAATCTTCCCTGGCGCCACAACCCATAGGACTGCAAAATAATGTGTACATGTGAAAATAAAATAGCACTTAGCAGACGGAGTATGGTGACAATAGTAACAGCATTTGCCACGGGCAGCAATTTACCCAGTTATGTCGCCATCTTAGGCCACTTGGAGCTATCTAGAAGAGGTCAGTCCACCTAAAATATAACCGTTCACTTCAAAATCTCCCTCCAATCGCTTTCTTATACACGCACTATTTGTGCATTATGTAATTTTCTTGGTATTTTTCAGTGGCGTCGCATGCCCATTTCAGTTGGGTGTGATGTCATGTGAGTTATTCAACACGTGCTACAAATTTCACATCAATTCGACCGCATGCATCGGCGTGCATCAGCAAAAAATTTTCCAGAGGGGGGGGGAGCTTGGAGACAAATAATTACATCAATAAATTTTTATAATTATTGATTTAATTAAATAATTACATCAATAAACGTCTTTTACCATTTTTTGATATAATTATTTATCGATGTAAACTATCAATGCAGTACATTATTTTCATCGATTTTAATAATCTTTAATTCTTGGTGGGAGGGGGGAAGTATTCCGAATTAACACAGTTTTAGCACAATTTCATATATAAAAAAATTGACCGGCATATTTTATTAAAAATCAACTAATTAATTAATCTCCAAATCCTTAATTAAATGATTTCAGTTTAAAAGCAAAAAATTATAAAACTAATAAGTAACATAATATTAAATTACATACACTCACCTTTTAAAAATGTATTTTTCTGTTTAAATTTGTTTCACTACAAATTTACAATTTACACTTCACTCAGTGACTCACTAGACATAGAGGACAAACGAACTGGTCTCGTAGTTCATGAATCAGAAAAAGATGAACCAAAAACAGGAACACATGTTTTATTGCTGAAATAAATCAGATCAATAAAGGAGGCGATCAATTTTCGTCTATATTTTATCTATTTATTGTGTTTATTCTTTTTATCTCTGGCACAGGCAAGCAGGTTTTTCCTCCCGGAAACTCGGGTTTTTTGTCCCGTAAACTCAAGAAAATCGACCGTAGTACCCACATTATTTCAGACTGTGACATATCTTGTTAGGGTTAGGTACCAAGAGATGGTAGCACTTGTTTGCCAGCCTCTTCATCGGCGGCTGCTATAATTAGTGATAGACATGGGCCAGCTATCTCTGATTGGCTACCGGTGGAGATTGAACTGCCCACTCAGTCTCCAAAAGCTAGATAGAGTGTAAAGGCCTTGCCTGCTCCCTATTAGGGAATAAAAGGCGTTAGTTGATTTTTTTTTTGATTTTGTAAGACTTTATGCATTTTCATTATGTTTGTATACGACCTTATGCATGTAGTACTGTTGTAAAAGTTTAAATAAACAATCATCTGGGGTTTGGGAACGGATTAATCCATTTTACATTAATTCTTATGGGAAAATGGTTTCGGTTTTTGATCAATTCGGTTTCCGAACAGCCGAAGGCTGTTCGGAAACCGAATTGATCAAAATATAAATATAATATTTATATTAATTGATCAAATTTATAAATATAATATTTATAATTCGAAATACTATTACGAATTAAGTTCAACAACCGAGGTTCCACTGTATAAGCATTTTATTTATAATTCTGTACAGATATATTGTATTTGCTTATTTTCAAACAGTTCTTATTTAGACATTGTGCGATGCGGTATCGGCACAGTACGTGGATGTTATTTCAATAATTATTAAAAAATAATATCTCGCCCTTTTCGAATGTGCGATATTTGGTTAACACATAAAATATATAATTAAAGGTAAATTAATTTTCTTTATTAATTATACAAGGGTAAATTAAATTTTGTTTCTTTCCTTAAGCCCTTAACAATGCCGAAACGAAAGTGCGTTTTTAACGATGATTATTCGAAAGAATGGAATTGTATTGCAAAAGGAAAACATAACGAAGTTGAATGCAAAATCTGTAGACGAACGTTAGTATTGCACATGGAGCACAATCGAACATTGAACAACACATTAACACTCAGAAACACAAATTGAGCATTTCGAGTTCCAGTTCCAAAAGTATTTGATACTTATTTTGTAAAACCAAATATCAACAATGAAAGAAAAGTTATTACTGCCGAAATAACTATGGCATAAAGCGTCATCATTCTTTTGGTCACCCATATCCCATATTTGCAAAACCAAATACTGGACATGGGTGACCTATGTGCAGTATTTGGTTTTCCAAAATCTGCCAACCTAATATAAATGCAAAATTTCACAACGATAGCAGTCTATACACCTTTCGACCACCAGGGCGCGGGGGTACAACATTGGAAATTAGTAAATTAGTAACTTTTTTTTTTTCGAGAATCAGTAAATGCTAATTGTGCTGGTCATTACCATAGTCAGTAGCTTTGAAATGTTACTCATGTTGTGTTTTTATTACATGAGGCAAATATGTCCACCGGGTTTCTCAAAATGGATATTCGTATTCAATCTTTTAAATTAGTAGTGTGACCATAACAATTTATTAATACTTACAAAAATATCAGTTTCAAACTATGTTTGCTCACCTTGTAAACTACAAATCCGATTTGTAGCATCTTTCTACCAGGATGTCTAATGCATCGTCTTCTCATTTGCATAAGCGCAATCACAATGTTGGATTTCCTTTCAGCATTAAAACCATTTTCATTGGAAGCTGAAAATAAGTACACAGTCTCAAATTCCTACTTGGAAAGGCTCAAATTACTTTCATTAACAATTAAACTCGAAACTAAAATTTAAAATAATAATAATAATAAAATTTGGAACTGACTACATTCCTGACTTCACTGCCTGTTTACATTAAAAAAAAAAAAATAACCAGTTTTTTCCGGCTGTCAAGAAGGACCAATACGTCAATTTAGTAACAAGAAACAGTACAATGAAATATTTGAAATGTGAGATATCCCTAAAAGTCCCGTTTTACACAGTTGATATGGTATTATAGCTGGAAGGCTAAACTTTTCTAGATGTTTCATAAATGTTTTTGATACTGCTCCCAGCGCTACTATGACATTTGGAACAGCTGTTGTTTTCCTGATTCAAAGTCGTTGAATTTCAATCTCCAGGTGCCTATAATCGGTCAGTTTTTTCCTGGTGTTGCCACATCAATAAACCGCACGTGTTGTTGTTGTTGTTGTGGTTCGACTACAGTGATGTTTGGTATATTATATTAATGATGTCTATAAGTCTGAATTTTAAAGTCCCATAATATCATGACATTTTTATTTTCAATTACTTTTTCAACTTTGTATGTTCCCAAGGGATTTTGCAAGTTCAGAAACAATATTTCTTGCACAGGCTATGTATTGGTGCGTGAATCCTGAATGACTAAGCTCCAGAACTGCATGTCTTAACTGCTAAATCATATGAACTTACTGTTAGTTCGGTGAGGAGCAACATCATTTTTTACGCCGCAATTGGAATTGGAAGAATAGCAGAATATTGCGCGTTTCGATTGGAAAAGTCATCTATTCGATTCTCGTTGTGACAAGGGAATCCTTATGTTTTTTTTTTTTTTTTTTTTTTTTTTTTTTTAAGTTGAAGGTGAATCAGCCGATCTCATGCGGTGGTGGCTTTTTTTTCCCCGCGGAAACTCGGGTTTTTCATTCCGAGTACAGACAAATCGGCCTCCAGAACACACGCCATTTACAGACAAAAAATACTGTTGTTGGTGATGATGATGGCCGATAGATGGCGTTGATGGCAGTAGTATCGTAGTTGGAGAATTAAGTAGTAGTAGTAGTGGAGAGGATGAGATGTATTTAGCAAAGTAGAATAGTGTGTCCTCCCATGATAAGTCATTGGACTCCCTGGAGGTGTCACGTAATAATAATAATAATAATAATAATAATAATAATAATAATAAAAGCTCCAGTGTATAGTTTTTGCTGCCCGATCAAGCCTTTGTTTATAGTCTGCATGGGCATTTTGCTTCAAGAACTAATTAGATGGTTCACTGTCTTTTCTTTATTTGTGCATAGGCGCCATATGCAATCGTTGCAGATCATTCCAATCCTTACCTTTATTGCATTCGTTTGTAGTGCTTGTTCTTGAGGAGCAGCATCATAACTTCTGTCTCTTTCATGATACAGCCCTGCTGAAGCCATCGCCAAGTTAAACAACTCTCAAATTTCATCTTCAATATCTTTCAAATATTGATGATGGAGTGCTTTATTTTCCCAACCGTCTGATTTTTATGCTATTTCTTTCTCCTTATACTGCTTTTTTTGAATCTATTATATCCACTGCTTTTTCTTTGTAAGCTTCAATTAGCATCTTTCCTCTGCTTTCCTTGATACAATCATTCAATGCTTGCTTTTCCTTCTACTGTTTGCTTCGCCTGCAAAAGAAAATGTCCTCCACTTTGTCTAGCTATGTATCACTGCACGGCTGCAAGGCATGTCATTAATTTTCGTGTTTTATGATCAACTGCATCCAAATCGGCTTGAGTCTAATCTGTTATCTCTACTGTCTATCTGATTACAGGGATGACACATGTGTTGATTGTTATTACAGTGTTGCCTCCATTCAGTTTTGATTTTAGAATTTTTCTAATTCTTTTCAGACACTGTTTTCTTTTTGACTTCTGAATTAAATATGTCATTTGACTCAAGAATTCCTATGTATTTATAGGATTCCTGCTATGACATGTTTTTTAATTTTCCTTCCATCTGCAAATGTGATTTCTTTGTTGCCTGTCATTTTCCCTCGAACTATGGAGAGTGTAACGCATTTGTCAAGTCTAAATTCCATTCAAATGTCTTGACAGAAGATTGGGACTGCATTGAGCAGTGACTCAACTTCTCTGGATGATTTTCTGTATAGCTTGAAGTCACCCATGTATAACAAATTAGATATTTTTCTTGCTTGCTTTGATATCGAAAGCTAGTTGTCTTTAGAATTAACGTGAGAGGAATTAGTGCTAGGATGAACAATGGAGGTGAACAATAAGTGAGTTACTTTGGAAAATTCTTCTTTTGATATTCACTGTACCCAGATTATTTCCATTCATTAATAACTGTGTTTTCCAAGTGGACATGAGAATTGTTAGGAATTTTCTAATGTTTTTACTCACTGAAAAAATTTTTTAACCTTTTATAATACAGCTATGTGACAAAGAGTCGAATACTTTCTGGTAATCAATCAATGCCATATAAAACTTGTTTTTTCATCTTTTCGAATTTTTCAAAATCATTTCATCAATTAACAATTGGTCTTTCTTCCTCTGGATTTTCTGCAATACCCCATTTGTTCCAATATATATATATATATATATATATATATATACTGTATATATATATATATAGTACAGCCAATTGCAGATTTCGTTCCATAATCAGCCAAATGCACTGTGAAATCCTGGACATTCACACATTCGCAGCAGTTTACAAAAAGGAATTTAATTAGTTCGGCTAAATCCCCAAACTGAATTCGATCTGCAATGGATGGTAATTACTTGGAATAGCTTGGAATATAACTTACTTTTTTCCCAAAAATTAATATTAAAAAATTGTGGTGCGAGATATATGCAGGAATTTTCGGAAACTTTTCAGTAAAAAAACTGAAAATGAGTATCACTTACCAAGAATCTTCAACTCGCTATCGCTACTTCCAGCCTCAAGAGCGGTTTCCTTGTGTGCATCGCCAAAGTCATATAAACAAAACGTCATATTCTTTCCCAATATTTCAAGCAAAAATTACCAATAATTTACAAGACTAGAGATACATAATGGACAATCCTTCACGAATAACTAATGAGAAGTGAAAGCAGAGCGCTAAATGGATAGCAATGGTAGGTCAGTAGAGATAGAGCAGCTATGAAGACATGCATATGACTGGTGCGGTATTAACAAAAGATCCCGCAGCCTAACGACAAAGGCAAGCCGACAATTGTCGAGTTGAAATGCTAATTCTCCTCAACCGAATTCCAAAATATCTGAAACCACCATGACAATGTTCAATATATATTTCTTAGTTTTAACACGTTCAGGTTGGGGTGATGTTTCGCCTGTTTATCGTTCCGACGGGATTTCTCATCGCTGTTTGTGTACTGCTTCTGTATTTGTGCAGGTGGACTCAATTGACACAAAGTTTCAACCCTTCAGTTGAATTTTATTGCTGCTTGTTTGCATGCCGCTTCTGCATCAGGCTGTTGGGCACACTCATAAACATATTAGATGGCATGTTAGTTTCAATTCGTCGGTAGAATTTTCTTTGAAGTTAGTCTTTTGATCTGTCTTAATGACATCGAAAATTTCAAATGCAGTCGAACAAACACATATCATGTAATCGAAAAATTGAACCAATATTTGGAGAAGAATTTTTAGTTAGATATTGTGTTTGGCTGAACAACATACGGTTTTTCTTGAGTCTATACAGCATATTTTCTGTGGGAGGGGACACGCGATTCATTATTTGATGCCGTTTTTATCCCATTTGCCTCTAATTGCACTATTTGTTGACAAATATATTACACAGACTGCAAATGTCTCTATACCTTATTCAGTGATACAATAAAACCACTTGTTTTTCTTGCATCTGCAGTATAGGGCTGTTGGGGAAAGCATGTTGTTTACTTCAGCAAGTCATTTAATATCACCCAAACGTGAACGTGTTTAAACTTTTTTTGTGTGCAAGATGTATGCAAAACTTTTTAATTTCATTTTTCGTAAAGTAAAATCAGGGGTGCGAGTTATACACGAGGGCGAGTTATATTCGAGTAAATACGGTATTTGAGGCAAATCCATGCAGTTCATCTTTGCATGGTGCACTCCATTTCTTCATTTTCTTTGAGTGCCTTCGAATCATTTCTGTGGTTATGACAAGGTCTTCCATCTGAGTGCTTATTATTATTATTATTACGATCTCCCTCCAGGGAGATCAAGAACTCATCGCGGGAGGGCACACCACTCCATCCAGCTAAACAAATATCATCCTCTCCACTACTATTTAATTCTCCAACAACAACATTACTATCATCAACGCCATCTATCGGCCATCATCATCAACAAAAACTACAGTATTTTTTGTCTGTAAATTACGTTTCTTCTAAAGGCTGATTTGTTGTATGCAAGATGAAAAACCCGAGTTTCCGAGAGAAAAACCCTGCTACCACCATATGAGATCGGCTAACTCACCTTCAACTGAAAAAGCTCATATAAGGATTCTCTTCATCACGACAAGGATCGAACCCAGGTGTTTTCCAGTTGAAGGGCGCAATATTCCGCTACTGCAGCAAAAGTTCAATTCATTTTCAACATCCTTTATCCAGCTAGCATTTTTATTATGTTCTTTTGGATTATTCCAGAGCTGCTTTCAGAACTTCAGTGTGTATTCTGCGCTTTGGTGTGTTTGGATTTCCCATCATTATTTTCGTAAATCTGATGCTGGTTAGTTATGAACGGAATGTTTTGCCTGTATTAATTTTTTCTGCTTTCATAGCGAATGTCCTTAATAATAATAATAATAATAATTATTATTATTATTATTATTATTATTATTATTATTATTATTATTATTATTATTATTATTATTATTATTATTATTGTAAATTACCAGTATATTATTATTATTATTATTGTAAATTGTTGTTGTTGTTGTCAGAGGAAGCTTTGAATTCGTCTGCTTAACCAACGTAAGAATCAGTTCGAGAATATAGCAGATCTTGAATGATGATTTCGGAATTCTGAAATTTGAGAGGAGATGAAGTGTGAAATAAGCAGGTTCGTAGTTTAGTAGCATTGAAGTTGACAAGATTGTCCTCGTCCCACTAAAATGCGGCAAAGAGATCTGTGTTTAAGGCACTGATTATGGGATATGCTATGGTTTGTAATGTTTGAGCGGTGCAAAAGTATCGAATGAACAAGAGGAAAGTAAACTTGCCATTGCTAAAGCTCCGGATAAGGTTAGATGAGGATAGTAAAAGAAGGTCGTAAATTATTGACTAGGAGAAAAAGTGTGGTGCAGAAATCTGAAGAAAGGGTGCCATTCACAACACGCATAGTGAAACACCAGGAAGGAACTAATGGATCAGAAGATGATAATTTGGTAAACCTTCGTTCCATACTCAGTGAAATACCCTGCAGATGTCCAGAGCGACACATGAGTTTTAGTAAACCTTTCCATAGCTTGAGCCCATAGATGCATGATGTTGGCAAAGCAATCTACTGTCGATAGAGAGTGAAAGAATTCATAGTGGCATTCCGTATAAACTGTTGGACTGCCAGGTATGAAAAAAGTTAACTGCTGATAACTCTCTTTTCATTATTGTTTGATAAAATCGAGCAGTGTAAGAATAACTTGATGGCTGGCCTTCGTCTTCAGAATACACTGAACACAGACTGGTTCCCATGACAAACGAGAGATGGAAATATTGTGAAGAGGATATGGGATGGGCGATAATCGTGAAATACAAGCTTTAATCACAATTAGAGATACTATCAGGCCCAGAAAATTTGGACATCGTAATTTGTTAGGATTTTATCGAAGTCTTCTTTTTTACCAAAAACCAGCGGATGCATGAAATAAGTTGTTGTTCTTGTATCCTGTATTGCTAACCAAGTAAAAGTAAAAGTAATCCCTATAAATGCAGGATTTTGAGAGAAAAGAGAGCATGTCTTCCTTATATTTGGCTGATAGCAAAATAGCACCAGCTGGATATGAGGTGGAAACATGAGTGAGTGGATGTAGCGGTCAATGTCCTTAGCAAAGGAAACCAAAGGTGGAATTGCCATTTAAGAGGCAAAATTTCTGAACATGGCTGATTCAAAATCTGAATCAATTTTTTTAACTGTTGTATGCTGCATTGTAGGCTGTTTAAAGCTGAAGTTTTGGTTTCATGTCACTTGTGATATTCTGATTTTTTTCTTCGATCCCGTTGCCTTGGAAAACCAAGCTTTTGACAGTGAACTGGGATTTTGAGTAGAATAGGTAATGAATGACTTTCTTCATCTAATACAGTGTTTCCTAAAGTAAGGTACGCCTACTACAATACAAGAAAGAGTTTTAGGAGTACGTGGCACTTTTAAAAACTTTTATTACCTTTTTTGTTTCCTCTTTAGCTTTTATCTCTTTGTAGCCATATTGGCACAGATAAGTAAAAGTTTATTCTTCAATCAATTATTTAATAACTAAATAATCTAAAGGAAGTTTTAAAATTTCTTAGCATGTATCGACTAACCTCCGTTAGAATGTGTTCAGATGACGGCACAGTCGCATTTCAATAGATTTGCTCGAACAATTTGCATTAAAAGTTTAAATTCAAATACAGTAGTTCGAATCGACCGGGTCGTTTCGAACTACTAGTAATGTGCTGAACCCGGCTCGCAAGGGCTAGAGCGAGTCGTTGTTTCAAGAATTTTGAGAGCCAGTTCAGCTTATTCATAGCTTAGTATGCTTTCCAGGATAAATAATCACGATCGATGTTTCTTTCTTATAATTAACAAAATGTGAGTATAAAAATAGAAATGATTTTGATGGGCTGATCTGAATAGACACAAAAATTATCAAAGAAAGGCACTGTTTTATTTTTAAAACCTTACATAAAGTTACCCATAAGGGAAAACTTTGCCATTTCGTCTGAAACAAAATAAAGTAAATATCTATAACAGAACAAGTTAGTCGATTGGCAGTTGATCAACGTTTAAAGTTTGTGGTAACAATCACATGTTGCACTACAAAATAGAATAACAGTGTAATTGGTACTTACATGGACCGAAAACTGTAAACAAGAACTGAGGATTTGTGGCAAAGAGTACAAGATTATTTCTGGAACCACCACAACTTTCATTAGGTATCCAGCGTCCAGTTATGCTTTTCATCTATGAGAACAACAGTTATTTCACTGAATATGTAACTTAGCTTGACGCCTAAAATAAGAAAAAAAAAAAAAAACGCCAGCGTTTAATTGTAATTCACTTTTATCTTACCTGGCCAACTTCATCGGCGACCCCATTTCCATTGAAATCGGGTCCCAAGGTACAGATCGTAACTTCCTCAAATTCCTGGCAGAAATCATCAAAACTCATCCAGAACTCCCCATCTCCTTTTTTCTTCCAATCGATATCTTCTTTAGTAGCCGAATCCACTTCGTTCCATATGTTGTCACTAAGAATATTACATGAAAACCTTTAATTACGTAGATGCCTAAAGTTTCATATTAACTTTAATATGGCCAAAAAACTAGTTCAATAAGCGTGCAAATTAAATGCAAAAATGTAAATAAATTCTATATAACACCTTTTATTTATTTATTTATTTATTCAAATTAATTGTAGCCTAACATAACAGAAAGTCATGCCTCCTGCAAACATTCATATTCTGTGTGTCATATGTTTGTCATACTAACTAAACTCTAAACCTGATATAAAAATAAATAAATAAAAATTAATTACTTAATTAAATAATATTTAATAATTTTAAATATTTATTTATTTTTATTATGTTTTAATATTATTATATTTATTATATTATTATATTTATTTAAAAAATTTAATATTAAATAATATTAAATAGTCCGCGCGGTTAGCCTAGTGGCTGTGCGCTTCGCAACCATATGCCTGGGGAAGGAGTGTCCTAGGTTCGATTCCCGTCGGTGACTTGAGGAGCTGAAGGATCTTCCTCAGCCATAGCCAAGTTAGCCAGTCTTAGGCGTGGACAGCAGGGTTTTTTCCCCAGTTTATTCTGGGTTTTTCATTCCGCAAAGCAGGCAAACTGGCCTTGAGAACTCAACACTACAGGCCATAGGATACACCGGGGCATAAGGCTGGACCACCTTATCCTGTAAACGGAGTGAGGTCTGATGCAAGGTAAAAGAGGGTATAAGGAAGATGACATAATGACATAATATTAAATAATAAAGCGTGATGATGATGAAATATTATAAAGAAGAAAACACGATCATAGAATATATTCGTATGATTGTCCAAGTTCAAATTCTAAGGTCAAACAGATGATTTCACCGATTCTCAGTTTATTTTGATTTATTCTCAAAATCTATAACTCAGACATTTGCTTAATTCATCGTATCATCTCATAAAATTAGTTATAGTAACATTAAAATAAATCGTCTAACGCAGTGGTCGCCAAAGTGGTCGATATCGACCCCCAGGGATATAGCATTGTTAGGGGTAGATTCGGGCTCAGGGGTCAATTGTGGGGCGATAGAAAAAAATATAAGACATCATTGTACGGGTAATATTTAATTTAGTTAACTTGGATTACCTCCATCCTGAATGACAACGACGCAATTAAGAGTGAATCGTGGGAACAGTGAGAATAGGACCTGTAAGATGGAGCAAGCTCATGAAAATAGTTACGGAGGCCAATCAAGTAGGCCAAAATGACGTATTTACCAATAAACGGATGAATTTACTAAAATTTTATATTTTATATATTATTTAACCCTCCTATCAAATATGTAATATTAAGAAGGACGTCAAAAGTATCCCTTTGACGTTAAGCCAATATAATAATATATACTATATTATACATACAATAAATACTGTAACTATAAAATAAACAATCTAAAAACTCACATAAACGTCTTTTTTGCTTGTCCTATTATGATTACGTAATAGTTAAATAGAGGGGATCGATAAAAAGTCAAGAAACTCTTGAAGGGGTCGACGGTCAAAGAAGTTTGGCGACCCCTGGCTAACGCCTTTCTATTCTCCAAGCGAGTAGGCCAAATCAATCACTTCAACTAGAGTTCAATTTATGACGAGCTAGCATTATGATACGATAAACGTCGCAAGGCTACACAAGCACAATTATAGTAACACAGGTGTGATTGATAATAATATGAAGAACAAGGACATTATCTTAGGATTTAGTTCTTATTTGTTAGTGGGTAAAGCAAAAAAAAAAAAAACTGAATATTGGACAAACATCCCTGACGGTTTGGCCACAAAACCATGTGCAACATGCTCATTATTTTCAGCGAGAGTTATGATCCTTTCAGATAATTTCCTATCAAGATATTTATTTCTAACCAATTACTTTAATTCATGTGTATGAAAATCATTAGCCAGGTTCCCAATAGACTTCGAGCCACCTTATTAATTATGACAGTTCCTAGACGTCTACTGCTATGAAGTGATTTGGTTTTCGTTTTCTGTGTTTCCGTCTCTCAAATCGATTTGCTTCTTTTTGGAAAATAATCAAATCGTGTGGGACACTAATAGGCAGGGATTCGCAGTTTCATCCTCTCCCTGTCAAATCAATCCCGCCTTCCCGTGATGTGGCCTGTTTCTGCAAAAGGAGGCTCTTGTGAAGCCAGTGAGTGTTCCCATTATAAATAGTAAATTCTATTTACTGTTACTATTCTGCTGCATCTTTGTAAAAACCTAGTCTCTTCTACATACATCTGCCACTTGTAATTATTTTTAAAAAACCCTTTATAGCTATTTGTCGTCCAGTTTAATCATCAGCATGGACATCTATACCATATCTCAAAATTACTTGTTTCTAATAATAACACCCCAGAAATCTTTAGCTCTTCATCATAAGTGTCCTCATTTTCAAATACTACACTCGCTATTCCCCCTTTTAGTCACAATAATATACTTCCCTAATGGACCCATGGACCCCTTGTTACTTGTATGCAATATTTCAACAGCAGTATACCAAAGTTTGGAACAGAATTAATTCTTCTTATACAGATGAAAACTTTAGTAAATCATTATGGAAATTAAAATTACATAGGAGATTTTTACGTTTTCTAGAAATACATATCAAATTTCATGTTTGATGGCCCTATTATGCCAAGATCTTTATTAATCGTATCAAATTCAGTGTCTTGCAACTTATGTTTAATGGAGGGGTTATTTGTCTATATTCAATATCGTACACTTTGAAATATTAAATTTCACTTGCCACTTTAGACACTAGCATTTTTATATTTCAAATCAGAACAACACTATTATCTATTTCATTTACAGACCTACTAAATTTAATTTCATGTGAAAAGTTTAATTACAAATAAATAACATGGATCGCACCTTTTCTTCATATATGAATACTAGGTTGCTGAAATTCATCACAAAAACTATACGTAAAACAGTTTGTGCAGGTGAAATTTTTTTCCACCTAGACAGTCATAAACCTTGAGCAGAAAACTATTAGTTTATTTATTATTATAGCAGAAAACTACTTATTATTATTAAAGTTGGTATATTAGTTTATTTCCTTACATTCATTTGATTGAATAATCACCAGCAATTTGGAGCAATGCTCACATATATGACAAGCGATAAATTGTAGCTGCAGGGTGGTGTTTCAAAATATACAAAAGGACCAGCCTCTAAAAGTTAGGATGTCGAGCTTAGATGACAAAGCCTGTTTATCTTAAAATAGTCATCTCATTTTACGAAAGAGGTAAAAGTCACTGGGATTTGGGTCAGTGCATTAGAGCAATTACCACAGTAGATTCTCCATTATTATTACAAAACACAATGTGTGGTGTATTTTCCATTCAGTTTAAGTCATATTTACTGTTATTCATTACTTTTATTAATACTGTCTTGTCTTGCATGTCAAAGAAAAATTCCTCAGAGGTTTAGATGGCATCGCTTTCACTTTACTTGGGTCTTGTTCTTGTTTGTTTTTCTAGCCACTTACGGCACTCTTCGTTGCTTGCTTTAATGTTTGGCTTTCAATCGGATTCTCATTTAATGCAAAAGCGTTGCCTTCCCTGTGTCAATAGTTCAAATGTCCGCTTGGGAGCTGGCAGCAATGATATTTGTGATCTTCGGAACCTCCATGTGACATGTTTCCTTCGATTAGAAATACGTGCATTCGAACACTATCTAGGAGATGAGGAACTTTTTTTTTAAAAGTTGTTCAGTTAAAGATGAGTTAGTGCCATATGGAGGTGCAGAGGTTTTCTTCCAAAATTTCAAGATTACCCTGTAGCAGAACACAAACAAGAAAGATAAAATATACTGCCCATAACCTTGGTTGTTTCTCTAATTCCAACCAATACAAAATGTTTTCTTTTCTTGCTGTCAGGCGACGAGAATCCACTGTTGTGATATTAAGCATATGTAGCCCATCCTTTCCACGCACAACAAATTCTTCTGAACTAGCCCAACTTCCAGACTTATTTGGTAGTTCATTCACTGCTTGTCATTTCTAGAAAGCAGAAAACATTTATATATTCCATTCAGTGGTGGGATTACTGCAAGTGAACAAGTACATTATCATGATCTCTTCAAATGACTTGGTTATTTCGAGTATGAAATGACCGAGAAAATGCCCTCGGTACTTAGTTTTCACGTAGCCTACTGGCCAACTTGGTAGCATAACTCTCAACATCACAGTAGAGATCTATGTTAGTTTCTCTAGTTACGGTAAAAATAAATAAAATCTCTAACACTGTTTATTCCAAATGTAGTAGGAGGAGCTCCTTCAGCCGTAATCTGTAAAAGAATGGAAGATAGCCGGTCTTCACCCTCAGTTCACTGTTAACTGAGCCTAAGATTGTCAATGATTTCATAGGAAAAAGTATGGCAGACAACTGCCACTATCTCGTGGTCCTAAACTCTGATGGGTATATATTATTGTATGAATTGGATTGAATTAATTCAGAAACAGAGATAAAAACCCGAGTTCCCGGAAGAAAAGAAATTGACCCTACTTGCCAATTCCAAAAATTGACAAACTCGGGAACCGGCTGAAAAATGGACTAGGAAAGGTTCTTCCAATCAGGAACTAAAATCGAAAATATAACGCTCTTCTTCTGAGGGTTTAGTGCTCTGAGAGCAAACGCCACATCCACAGGATCCTCTATTTATGAACATATTTGAGATCGTGATTTTTCGCTAAGTTGATTGTGTATCCATTGTTGCTGCGATAAATGCACACGTTCGTTCATCCTGTGCATTTATGTGTTATAGAGTTCTCACCTCTCATGTGTATGTACGATTGATACATATATGTATAACAAAAAACGAATATTGTTAGTAAACAAAAGGAGCACAGAGTATGAAATCCACCCCCCGTTCCTCCAAAGAAGAGCATATTTTACTTATTCCCAGTGTGTTCTTTATGTTTAAGTAGTTACGTATCCTAGTATTTTTTTCTTTTTTTCCTGATACTTGCAGTGTTAGCTAGGAAACCATCCTTACCCATCATTCCATGCGCCATTCCATTCTACATTGTTGCCCCATGGATTTCGTATCCTAAGAAGAGAAGCTTCATCGCCGGAATTCAACTCGACCTACAATTAGAAAATAAGAACAGTTATAAAGTTTGACGGTGGAGAGATACAAACATAAGCACAATCCACCATCTGGTGGTAATGTAGTGACAGTAATAAATACTACAAGTCTAATTTTTAAACTTCTTTTTTCATTTGTCCTATCAAAAAATACTAATGAAGCAGCCAGATATGTGCTTGGGAAACTAGTCGATTTTGTTTATTTCTAGTGTATTGTCCAACGACTAATTTAAAAAGCTCCGTTTCTTACTATTCATATACAAGTTTACAACAGTGTGAGCCCATTAATTCCAAGTAACTACTACTAATACTTCTTCAGCGGCAGCTAGAATAGATCATCTTGACGTAACTTGCAAAACCAAGTCAGAATAATCTGATTAATAATCAAGGTTAATTACCCGATGGTTTCTAGAAATCCATAGAATTTTAATACTTCATGAAGTGACGTAGAACTGCCAGCTAATTTTGCCAACTCGCCACCTTCGCTTCTCCTTCGATCTTTGCTTCTAGACGCTGATTTGATTTTAAAATGATAAGCAAAGTGAACCGTCGATAATTCATGGCCAATGTTAGAAGGAAATCAAGTTGGTAATTTAGCCAGATACCAAATTATAAAAGAAATTGATAAAAATGCGCCGATAAGAAATACAGTAATTTAAAACCGATTTATAAAATATAAAAATAAAGAAATAATAATTTCTTTTTAAAATAATTTAAAACAGATTTACAAATAATTACAATAATAATAATAATAATAATTTAAATTGAATTAGTTTTTATCTTGAGAGAAAAGATTATAGCAATTTGCCGATTGCTAATGTAGTTTTATTAGCAGAGTCTGTGATCGGTTATTATTATTATTCAGGCCTCCATGGAGTCAAAAGACTCATCGTGGTTTTGTATGGTTAAAAATGAACACATGCAATTACAGACAAAAAAATACTAGTTGTGTTGGTGGTGGACGGTAGATGATTGGTATTGGGTGTAATGGTGGAAACAGTTGTATAGGAGGTGTCCTCCCGCGATGAGTCTTCGGACTCCTTGGAGGTGTCACGAATAATAAATAGTAAATAATAAATAAATGATAATTCCATTTATTTCCTTGACAATAAATAAAAAATAAAACTCATAAAAATCTGAACTAAATGAAGATAATTACCTGTTCTACTCCTGAAATAGTATAAGCATGTCCAGAAACTAAACCATTCGAGTCAGCAATGTGCGATATCCTCCAGTCGCCCTACAGACAATAAAGTTTTAAAAATAACAAGCACGTCAGCAAGTACCAGTGGTATGGTTCACGGCTGTCAGTATATACTGGAAGTAATTAAGATAGTTTATGAATGCTTTGTGATTCATTCTACCTTTCAAGCAATTTTGGTTTTAATTTTACTTCCAGTTTTATTTCATTGATTAGTTGATAAAGTTCATAGTTAATGAAAGGCACAACAGTTGCTATTATTGTACAATTTACTATTTGTTTGTATATTATTTCTGGGAAAACTCCCATGTTACTCCTCATTATAAACTATTATAATACAGCTATACAACAAACATACTGACTACAAACTGGTATTCACCACAAGCCAAAAACTGGCTAACCTCCTAAAATCCACCAAACCTCACACACAAAAAGATATATTTGAACAGCACAATGTAGTCTATAAATTTCCCTGCCAAAAAGACTGTGACATCACCTACACAGGTTCCACCATCAGGTCTTTATGGGCAAGACTACAAGAACACTTCCGTGACTGTAACATCCCTATTCCAGAACATTTAAACACTAAAAAACGCAACATTAAAAAGAAAAATCGTATACAAAGCACAGGAAAAACGGAAATAGCTGTTCACGCCCTTGAACAAAAACACACCCCGCAGATAGACAAGGCCATCATAATAGACAGACAAGACAATGAAACAATGCTCAGAATATCGGAAACAATAGCTATAAAGTGTGACGCGAACTCGATCAACGTACACAGGCCCTACATAATCTCCGAGGTTTGGAAGCTTCACAACATTAAATTGAGGTCACAATCCCGATCAATAGGTGACAACACAAACACCTCTGAAGCACCCACCCGACCTGACATAGCTTCCACTTTCCCAATATGTTCCGATGATGACCACGAATAGTCGAAACGGTCCACACCCCGTCAACCACCTTTCCCCTTCCCCCTCCTTATTTTAAAAAATTAACCCTTTCACTTTTTTCCCCACCCTATATAAAAGTATATGTTTCCATATATTACGAAAAAAACCCGGGTTTTTCTAACTTATTCTACCAAACTGCCTACCCCCCCCCCACACACACACACCACACACACACACTCTGCAGTTCTCGACATCGCAGACAGAGGAAAAGCCACAACACCCAGAAAAAGGTATGTGCAATTTCTATTCCTTAAGCTACATATACTTTTTAGTACATCTACACTCATAATGCCCTAAGAACCCATGAGTAAATAGCCAATGACATTTAAACAGGGGCACTCCTAAACTGAAGCAGGCAATATAGCTGTATTATAATAAATACTATTTGTTTGTTTCTTTAAATTTCAGATGATAATTAAATCAACATTAGTGGAATTTAAATTAACTATTTCAAGAGAAATTCATAATCCTAACAATGGTTTAAAATCGAGAATCTGGCACTCGAGTTATAGGAAAATTTTGCATTACTTTTCGCTTATATACCTATGCAGCTCTCTAGAACTTGAAAGAAAAGAAAGATATAAGTTGTTCGAATCTAGTCACCATTCAGAGGACCCTTTCCTCCGCGGTTCTCGAGTTACTCTAACTCTGACACAGGTAAGCAGGCTTTCCTTCAGGAAACATCCGGACTTAAACTCCGCGGCTCAAAGAATCGACTGTGGGACTCACACTATTTTGAAATAATCTATATACACATACATATTAGAATTTAGCACGAAGAGATGCGGCAGTTTTCTGAGGTAATCTTCTTCCTGAAAGTGTTATGTTTAAAAGTGATATCCGTGGCTGCTAGTCTCAATGTCTCTTCGTAAATATATTTTTAAAAAATAAACAAATACAAAATAAATATAAATGCTTGATCTTTTTATTCACTCTTTTTATTCCAATAAAAGGAAGGAGAAGGAACTAATGAACTTTTGGAACACAGTAAGCGGCCGATTTCCATTGTCAGGCACTGATGTTTTAGATTATACCAACTTTGCCATCTCCTGCACCTAAACCGGTGTGGATTTGATGGCCCATTTTTTGAGTTGCAGAGTTAAAAATCCAAGTTTCTGAAGGAAAAAACTATCTAATTGTCTGTGCAAAAAAGGAAATGACTTGTGAGCCAGTTGAAATTAAGACTAGAAAAAAAAAGGATCCTCTAGTCGGTTACTAGAATCGAACCTGCACTCGTTTCTTAGTTGTCTAGTATTTTGGAAGTGTAAGCTTTACCAAAAATCTATACAAGCATCCAACGTTTCATGCAAATAGAATTTTTGCTGGTACAAATAACTTTAGAAAATGACCCTTGATTTTCTGTTGAATGTATAGAGCAGGAGTGTCAAACTCAAATTAGACCGCGAAAATTTTTGACCTAAATAACTGTATATATTTAGTACACCAATTTCGTGGTATTTCGCCATTAGAATGGAATCGTTTTGGAAATCAATAAGTTCCATTTGAATACAAATAGGAGCTTTTCCGAAATTAAAGGAAAAAGGATCCGTGAAAAGCGAAAAAGCTTCTTGTTGCTCCTTGAACTCTTTAAATCGCCTAATCAAATTCTTCTTTTATCTTTTCTAGTTTGGGGACAATATTGAGAAAAGGTAAAACTTTGATTCTTATTGTTCGATTGTTCACACATAGGAAAGTAATTTAGAATATTCTCTTTTCAATGATTTTGAAACAAAACTAACTTACATCTAAAATTTGCCAGTGCATCATACATGTGTGTTATTAAGTGATCTTTTCCCTGAAGTTTGATATTTAAATCATTCAAATGACCTGTAATATTAGCTAAGAATGCCAGATCTTGTACCCATGTCTGATCATTAAGAAATGTAACATCATGATTTTTCATTTCTAGGAACAATTTGATCTCCTCTAAAATTAAAAAAAAAAAAATGATTTTTAGGACTTTATGACAAGATAACCAACGAATCTCTGTATAATAGGGTAGCCCTTCAAATTCACTCTCCAAGTCTTTTAGAAATTGTGCAAACTGGCGGTGACTGAGGCCTCCTCTGGATCGGATGAAGTTTACAGTATTTGTCACAGGCTTGAGTACGCTGCTCATTTCCAACACTTTGGAGCACAGGACCTGCTGATGAATAATGCAGAGGAAAGATTGCAGTTTTGGAATGTCTAGATACATTTCCTTTAACTTTGCTGCAAGTCTTGACACAAAACCTTTATTTTTGCCTGTCATTGCTGGAGCACCATCGGTTGTCACTGCTACGAGCCTGTTCAGAGGACGTTGATATTTTTCAAAAATGCCCCACACGGCGTCAAAAATGTCTTCCCCTGTAGTGATTCCATGGATGGGAATCATTTCCAAGAACTCTTCAGTAATATTCATATTGTCGTCGCAAGCCCGAAGAAACAAAGCAACTTGAGCCACGTGGTGAATATCGAAACTTTCGTCAAGTGCAATTAAAAAGCACTGTACGTTTGCGGATATTTCTTGCAACTGGTCAAGCAGATTATCTGCCATTTCGGTTATTCTTTCCATCACAGTATTTCTGGACAAAGAAATATCGCGAAATACTTGCACATTTTTGGGACATACGTTTTCGGCTGCTTTTATCATACTGTACATTCCTTAACCAAGGAACCGTCACTAAATGGTTTGGAATGTTTCGCCAATAAATAGCTGATTTCGTAACTGGCTCTCACTGCTGATGCATTATAGTTCGCCCACCGATTTGAGGTCTCTCGACACTTCTGCGCATCTCAGAAAAAGAAGAATCCATTCCGATAATAGGGTAATCAGTCCGTATAGTGGGATGAGTTGCTTATTATTACCGGTCGGAAAATTAACTTCTCTTTTATGATTATTGTAGTTAACTATGTTGCTTGTATAACAGTTGGAAAATTTTACCTATAAAGCACGTGATTTCACGTGTTGGCGACCAATTCGGACGTCCTTCATTTTTTTCTCCCCTTCAGCATGAATCGACTATTCTTGGAAAGACGCGAAGCAGGGACCTGGAAACGGTGGGCGAACTATATCTTTTATAATTTTTGAAAATACTTGTTGTTGACTTTGAAGTGAATTCTTCATACTTCTTAATTTTTCTTCTCTCAGTTTACCCTCAAAGCGTGAATATTCTTCTTTGTGAATTTTATCGTATTGCCTTTTTATATTATATTCTTTGGCGACACTAATTGTTTCAAATAATGCACATAATTTTGTCCTTTGTTTCAGTGCAGAAGTAATTTAATTCCCTTTTTTTTTAAATTTTCTCCTCTTATCAGCAATTTTTCTTTTTCTTGTTGGCTTGGAAAGCGACAATGCCTCGGTGAATAAATATATTATTAATATCATTAACAATTTTTATAAAAACGTTTGAATAAAAACGCACAAAACTGTAGACCGGTGCACGATATTATTGCAAATAAAAATAAAAAATAATAATAAAAGGGATTCTCTCACTGCTAGGTTGTCGTTGAATCGTGTTTGCGCACTGACTTCAAAGATCACTGATTGACTGTAGCAGGCAATTATAAACTAATAGCTGGATTCCTATGAGTGCGTATGCTGCGCGTCACGTGAACAGCTAGTAGCCAATAGAATTCAACTCTTTCAGTACGCTACCAGCAGCGTGCTATAAATTAACAATGAAAGCATAAATATAGTTTATGCTTTCATTGTTGATTAGGATCGGATCATACAATTGATTAGGATCGGATCTAACATTGAAATTGCGATATAAATTTTTATTACTGCAATTATATTATAGCAGGTCGTTGGATCTATATTGAAACTATAAATGGCATATGAAAACGAATAAATCGATACCGTATTTACTCGAATATAATTCGCACTTTTTTCCCCAAAAATTGAAGCTAAAAAAATCATGGTGCGAGATATATGCGGGGATTTTTAGAAACTAAAGTTTTCAGGGGGGAAAAATGAAAAATGAAAACATGGATGACTTACCAAGAATCTCCTCTTCGCTATAGTTACTTCCTGCCTCAAGAGTGGCTTCCTTGTGTGCATTGCCAAAGTCATCTATCCAAATAGAATCATCTTCTTTCTCATTATTCCAAGTAAAAATTAAAAGTAATTTACAAGATTTTAGATACGTAATGAACACCCTTCACGAATGTCTGAGAAGTGAAAGCAGAACGTGAAATAGACAGCAATGGTAGGCCAATAGAGACAGAACAGCTATGAAGATGTGGTATGATTGGTGCGGTATTAACAAAAGATCGCATTACCAAAACACAAAGTCAAGCAGATATTTTTGAGCTGAAACGCTAAGTTTCTTCAACCAAATTCCATAATATCTGAAACTGTCATAACAACATTCACTCTATATGTCTTACTTTTAACACGTTTACGAATTTTATTGCAGCTTTGTGTTTGAGTTAGTGGAGCACTCACACACATCTAACTAAAAACAATAGATTTTAGTTAGATACTGTGTTTGCTGGTGAAACATATGGTTTTGCTTAAGTCTAAACAGCATGATTAATGTGGGAGAGGACACGTGATTCATTAGTTAGTGCCATTTTTATAAAAGTTGTCTCTAATCGCAGGTGGGGAAGGCGTGCTGTTTACCACGGGGAGCGAGTTATCATCCCGACGTGAAGGTGGTTAAACTTTATTTTCATGTGCGATGTACAGTACATGTAAAACTTTTTAATTTCTTTTTTCATAAAGTAAAATCAGGGTACAGGGATTTGAGTCATATGCGAGGGCGAGTTATATTCGAGTAAATATGGTATTTCTGTTTTATTATAAAAAGCAACCATCCTTTTTTTTTAATCTTTCCTTGAGGCGTCGGGGGTCACACGAAATTGCTTTGGTGGCCGCACGAGGCCCGCAGGCCACCAGTTTGACACCCCTGGTATAAAGGATCAAAATGTCATTGTTCATTATGCACAGCATTTCATTTAATTATTTTATTTACTGAAACAATTAATAATTACTATAGAATTAGAGTAATAAGATATATTTAATAATAGTACAGAATCTTAATAAATATTATTAATTCTGGAAAGAAATGACAATGCTTAGTGCACTGGGTACATAGTAAAGGTTTCAAACTGACTTTTTGTGCACAGCAAATGCTTTTTAATATATTATTCGTTATTTATATTTGTAGCGAGAATCCTTATTTTTATTCACATGTGATTAATTTATAAAATGTATTTAATAGTAATCGAAAGTATTATTTCTATTAATAAATAATATTTCTTCATAGAAATTTATTTCTTATTTTTAAGAAACGTAATAATACCTTTCTAGAGCATGTAATGAAGGAACCATTTCTTGATGCCTTCAGTAGAAAATTGAACAAATGGGGAGGACTATTTTCCAGTTCATATCGTTCAGACAGTCCGCTAGTTAGATCTACTAGGGCATCCATTGCTTGTCCTCCTTCTAAGGCCTCGTATGAACCATGTACCCTGCAGTAAAACAATATAAATTTTAGTAACAGAAGGTTCACTGAAAGAAGATGGTACATGCTCAGTTTGTAATTTAGAGTCAAATTTAGAATTAAATTTAGAGTTAAACGAAGAAGTTTCGTGTCATGTCAGAAAAGACAGCACAAATAGATAGTTATTCCCTAGTTAAACATGCTCAATCCCATCAAATCCCATTAGAGTTCAACTCCATTATTTATATATGTCTGAAAAAAAATATATATATATGTATATTTCAGACAATAAATTATTGTCTGAAATAGTGTTGGTTCTAAAACAGTGAGGACCACGAGAATGGTGACAGTTGTCTGCCATATTATCTTCGCTGGAAGCCGTTTAAAGTCAGTGACCATTTGGGCAATCTCTGACTATCCAAGGACTAAATGCTAAAAGTTAGATAAGGCTAAAACCGCTTCGTCTATTCCCATAGGGAAAAAAGCGTTAGCGCATTGGATATTATTATTAATAGTATTTTGTGTATAACATTGAAGTTGTTTTTGTATTCTTTATGCATGCCTGTTGTCTGATTTGTATTTTTTTATTTCTATAAATTGATTCCAAAGCCGGGACATCCATTTACTATGCATGGATATTATACATGACTATGGTTAGTGTTTTCTATTATTATAATAAAAAAATAATTAAGTGAAGAAAATCAACAAACCATCTTTCGTCTACACATATTTCGGCTTATCTTCCCTTTTTAGTTACGAAATTAAATTTATTCAGGTGGAGCCTTAAAACTTTTCTCATGTTGTTCACACCAATGAAAGGTTATTTGCAAACCTATAGTACATTTGTGCCATAGGTGGGGGTAAGGATGTTTTTGCCTATTTTGTAAAGTTTTATTTATTTTTTCTGAATTTCCAATTTATTTTTATAGTCTAAATACCCTGCTCTAGAGACCAAACATGGAACCTTTACTAGCGACTTGAGGCCTCTAACACAGGGGAAGTTGTCCCGCCACACCAGGCGATGATATTCATCTCCCACCTGAAACATACATACCCACTTTGTAGCCTGCATTCTGTCGTTTGAAGAGCATACCCGCTCTTCAACCACACACACACACACACACACACACACACACACACACACACACACACACACACACACACACACACACACACACACACACACACACACGCACGCACGCACGCACGCACGCACACACACACACACACACACACACACACACTTTTGTACCATTGCGAGTTTACCTAATATATACGCGAGGGTGATCTGAAAAGTTCTCGGCATAACAATGAAAAAACGAATTATAATTTCAAAATTATTTTTATTTTTCAACGGAATCTCCCTTAAGACTAATGCATTCATTCCAAGATGCTCCAGCGCCATTATCCCGTCCCTGTAGCGGTTCTCAGTAAGATCTGCAAAATACCCCTCTACAGCTGCAATCACCTCTTGATTCGAAGAAAAATGCTGATCAGCGAAGAGGATTTTTAGTTTCAGGAAGAGGAAGAAGTCAGAGGGAGCGAAATCTGGGGAACAGGGTGGATGTTCCAACAATCCATAGTGCAGATCACTTAATTTTCCCATTGCCAAAACACCTTTGGGGACAGGTTATTGTCCTGATGAAAGATGATTTTTTTTCTTTCGCAAACCGGGTCTTTTCCCACGAATTTTTTCGTCTAGTTTGGTTAAAAGATCGGAATAATATTCCTCGGTTATTGTTTTACCCTTTTCAACGTAATTAATAAACAAAATGATTATTCAGCATCCCAAAACACCTATGCCATGACCTTTCCTGCTGATGGAACCGATTTTGTCATGAATAACCGCCTTCTGTCCACTGTTTTGACTGCTGTTTGGATTCTAGTGTGTAATGGTTAATCCAAGTCTTATTCGTAGTAATAAATTGACACACAAAATCAGTTTTATTCTTGTTAAAATGCTCCAAGCACTATTCAAAGATTTTCATGCGCGTGCGTTTTTTTTGATCTGCGCAATCTTGCACAGATCAAAAATATCTTGCGCAAAGCTTTATCATTTGCAATTCTTCATGCAAAATATATCTTACACATTCTTTTGGAATGCCTACAGTCTCAGCAATTTCATACACTTTGACTCGTCGGTCATCAAATAAAATATCGTGCACTTGATCAATGATTTCTGGTGTTGTGACACTTTTTGAACGTCCTTCACGTGGATCATCATCAAGGCTGGTACGGCCACGTTTAAACTCGGCAGTCCATTTCTTAATTGTCGAAAACAAAGGAGAAGAGTGCCCATAAACGGTTATGAACTTCGAATGAATTTCTTTTGGCATTAAACCTTTTACAAAGAATTTTATAACCGCACGATACTCAATGTTATCCATTTCAAGGGATACAGACAACACTTTTGCTTCACACAGCTGTATAAAACAAACCACTTGATAGAATGACTTGCAATTTCACATGGATGCTTATGACAGATGTACCAACTTAGAAAATAAAATGATTATTTAGCATAATCACTTTGTTTTCGTCATATTTCTGATAATCCTCATAATCAGATTTTTCACTTTAATACAGAGAGCTCAGAAAATATAGGAATTCAACAAGGATTGATATTTAAGTTTTGAAGATCTAAAAAAAAGGCATAAAACACGTAGCAAAGAGAAAAGCTTTCCAAAACGCTATAGTGAATGGTATACACAGAATATTATATCTAGTTGTAAGTCAGCATTTAGAACTGGGAGGAAGTACAGAAGGTACAAATGATTTGATGTTAAAACAGGTATGAAATAAGATGCACTTTATGTGTAATGTTATTCATCATCTACATGGATTGCATTATGAAGGAAAGTGGTATTAAACCTGATATCAAAATTGGAGATATTGAACTCAACTCATTACTTTAGGCAGATGATGTTACTTATAAATAAATTTCAATTTAAGTCTGCAGGATTTCTTAACTAAATTGAATAACCACTGTAGCAAACTTGGCATGAAAATCAACAATAAAAAAACTAAGGCTATGAAAATAGGCAGGACATCATTAAAAAAATCAGCTATATCCTGAATGGGACACCAACAGGTATTTAGGTAAACTTTGAGTGAAGATGGCAAATTAAATATGGAAATAAACAAGAGAATCATTGCAGCCTGTATGGTAAGAAATCAACTGAATAAATTTACATTGAATAACAGAGAAATTAGCTCAAACTAGCTGTATACCGGACAGTGTTTATATCAATTTTAACTTATGGATCTAAGAGCTGGATTTAGAAATAAAGTAGTTGATTTCTCAGATATGAGAGTTCTGAGAAAAACTAAGGAGCAGACAAATGGCATTAATGGCAGAACCGAAGAAACGTTATTAGGAAGGAATTTGACGCTGTTAGTATTTACTCCTTGAAGGTGTCAGGTAATAATAATAATAATAATAATAATAATAATACTGTATATCCACAGGATAACCAAGATATAAGTGTTCTATATGACAAGATGGAGTCCTGACAGTCAATTGACTAATTTGGCGAAAAATTGGCGATAGGAAGTTAGTAGTAATTTAAACTTTTGTTGTCATTCTCTCATAGTATGCGAAATCTCTAAAGGGATATACAGAATACTAATATCACCCTCCGATGATATATAATTCATTCCCTTGAACTACGTTCAGAATACGATGATGCTGTTGACCCTCATAATGATGATATTTAAGTAAACAAGACTACTTTCTTCAATAATTACAAGGAATTTCTTCAGATTAAAAATATAAAATAATAAATGGAGCTGTTTTATAAATTCAGTATCAAGTTGTGCATCACTTGTTTGCCGTTCTCTTCATCAGTGGCCACCTATAATTAGCGATGGACATGGGCCAGCTATCTCTGATTGGCTTCTGGTGGAGATTGAACTGCCCACTCAGTCTGCAAAAGCTAGATAGTGTGTAAAGGCCTCGCCTACTCCCTATAAGAAAATAAAAGGCGTTAGCTTATTATTATTTGAGGTGTCAATTCAGGGAAGAGATATATAACGTCTGATTTCTTCATTGTTAGATGTGCGATATTGAGTCATGAATGCAAGAATTATGATTGTGTGAATGGCAGTAGACGTCTTCACTTCTTTCTGCTAGATAATTGCGTCTGATTTTAGTGGCGTTTCGTGTTTTTCGCATTGCACCGGCTCCATCCCAGCTCGAATTTCTACTTTCTACCCCTCTGCATAAAGTTAATGGCTGTGTAGGCCCCACCCGAAAAGAGGACCAGTGGTGGATGTAGGGATTATATGGAAGTAGAAGGCTCTAGCTGAGGCCTAGTGAAAATCACGACTCTTGCACCGTTACTTCGCGCGTTTTCCCCCTCCCATCTAACGCTCGGTCTTGCTGGCAGTCCTTTTGTGACTGCGGGATTTTTATTTGCTGGTAGATCATCGATTTGATCAACGGGATATCACATTTGGGTTCTAGGATCCTCTTATCAAACTTTAAGTTTTGATACTTGACATTGATAGATATATAGAGATGGAAAAACTAACAGATTAATGAAATTTCGAAGACATATCGGTAATTTATCCGATTAGGTGAAGTACTTAATAATAACTGGCCAGGAAGAGTAAAGCTCTATGACACGTTTCCCCCCAACAATCGTCACAGACGACAGTCTAGAAAACCGATACCATGAGAGCATGACCGGTTGGACATCGGTCAGCGGAGCTCGGGGCAGTCACTAGATCCTGAGGATGCGGCAATATCCCAAAGCAATGCCCACCATATATTGGATACAGCTGACACACAAGAATTCCAAACCATTAAAAATAAAAAAAAGGAAAATCTCCGTTACCAGAGAAACAACCAAACCAATAGAAATGGAAACTGATAATAATGCAGATTCAAAAGAAAGAATACCCACAGTCATCCTAAGAGACAAAAATCAATGGACATCAATTGTCACCTCACTCTGAACTCTAGAAATATCATTTAAGAAAGCCACCAATACAGAAGAAGGAATTCGCATCCAACCAAAAACTTCTACTGATTACAGACAACTAACCAAATTATTGGATAATAGAAACCTACCCTACCATACAGTTGCACTCAATAGCGAAAAGAATCTCAAAGTTGTGCTCAGAGGGATAAGAGAATCAATTACAACATACGAAGTTCAAGCAGACCTCCAAAACAGAGGCTTCAGACCTAATAAAGTCCCGTATGCATAAAGCTGATAAAACATCATATCCTCTAGTATTGGTAGAAATTAGCAAAGACCAGAAACACATCTACGATCTTTAAACTATCTGTGATTTATTCATAAAGACTGAATCATTAAAACACAAATCAATAACGACGCAATGTCATCGCTGCCAAAAATTTGGCCACTCACAATGCTACTGCAAAGCAGATTATCGATGCGTTAAATGTGGTGGCAAAGATGTAATAATTGAATGCCAAAAACCACGCACACAACCAGCAAAGTGTGCAAACTGAGGAGGCCCACACCCCGCAAACTACAAGGGCTGCATAGTATTTCCTGAAAACCAGAAGACACAACTCCAAAACAGCAGACCCATACAAGAATGCACGTCCTCCCATCAAGCGACAATCTCCACAACGGACGGAAGGACGTACGCTGAAGTAGCAAGACCAACGTACGTTAAAAGACCCAAAGCCAAGAATAAACCATTCACAGCAAATCTATCCTTCAGAACACAACAAGCGGCATAGGAGAAATGCTTACTGAACTCTTACTGAACTTCTTACTGAGCGCCTCCGTAGCGCAATTGGAAGAACGATGGTACACTGCGCCCTTCGATTGGAATAGGCCTAAGTTCGATTCTCGTCGCGACGGGAGGAATCTTTATCTGGTCGATTTCAATCGATGGTGAGTTAGCCGATCTCATACGGAGGTAGCAGGGTTTTTTCTCCCGGAAACTCGGGTTTTTCATCCCGCATACATACAAATCGGCCCTTCAGAACACACGCAATTTACAGACAAAAATTACTAGTTGTGGTGGTGTTGGAGGTGGGCGGTAGATGGCGTTGATTCGTAGTAGAGGTAAGGTGTAGAGATAGTTGAAGATGTCCTCCCGCGATGAGTCTTCGGACTCCTTGGAGGTATCAGGAATAATAATAATAATAATAACTCCGGCAAACCAACCCAACTCAAGAAGCCAAGGATATCATCCTAACACACACACACACACACACACACACACACACACACACACACACACACACACACACACACACACACACACACACACACACACACACACACACACACACACACACACACAGTCACTGTTCTTGGAAATCCTTAATGGATAAGTCTAAAAGAAAACCTACTTCGTTACAGATTGTCAGCTGGAATGCCAACGAACTTCCCAACAAAATACAAGAATTACAGGAGTTTGCAGCAGATACCGTTCTCGTAGATGAATCGCATCTCTGTCCAAGTGACAAACAAGAATCAACAACAGAATAAACAATTATAGTACATACTGTACAGACAGATCCTATGCAAGCGGAGGAGGCAACCATTTTTGTCAAAAAAAACATAAACCATAATACAATAGCCGAACCCCCACACGGAACACATGGAAACCACAGGAATAGAAATACATATGGAAAACACAAGCAGTATCACGATCTTCGCAGCATACAACCCCATATAATAATAATAATAATAATAATAATAATAATAATAATAATAATAATAATAATAATAATAAAAACTCCTTGAATCAGACTTAGATGTGATACTAAACGCAGGCAGAGCAGTAATCATAGCTCGAGGTTTTAATGCCAAACATTCAGTCTGGAACAGCAGAAACTCAAATATCAACGGAAGAATACTCAACTCTTATACTACTTCACGAAAAATAACAGTAATAGGACAAATAGAACCAACACACACTACGGAGCAACCGGCCGTCCTGATGTACTCAATATAGTTATATTAAAAAACATGGCGCACAGCTACCAAATACAAGCAATTAACGACTTGAGTTCTGACCACAACCCCATCATATTGCAACTAGGTACCATACAAGAGTTAACTGAAAATACCACCACAACTATTAACTAGAATCAATTTCCCTCAGATCTTCAAGAAAATCTTGGCCTAGTACCACATATTACATCTCCTGAAGAAGAAAAGGCAGTGACATCCTTTGAAAAGCAAATATTAACAGCAATATCATAGGTAACAAATATAACCACCCGTACACAGTCAAATGGTTTCCCAGAGGACATAAAACTTCTTATCCAAGAAAAAAGCAGGTTATGTAGACAATAACAAAGAACAATGGATCCCGTAGATAAAGCAATCAACAGAGCAACGAACCAGGTTGGTATGCTTTGAAGGATCACCGCCTGGAACAACAAGATACAACACCTAAACACGGAAGATTAATCTTTGTAGAAAATTATGGTATCGCTTCACTCAAAATATAACACTCTTCCTCCAATCCAAGGTGAATGTGGAATAGCCCAATGATGAAGAAACAGCAGAAGCATTTGCAGACAGCTTGGAAAGACAATGTAGCTCCAATTATGACAATATAGGTAGGTACTGTTAATTTGTGAATGAAGAATTTTATGATTTATTAATACTTCATTCATGATTTAACATGAATTGCATTTCCTGAGCTAAGTTTGCTCCTAAATAAATTACAATTTATTTAGGAGCAAACTTACTGTTATTTGTTCATTGAAATAATATTTAATTTTTTTAGTTATTTTATCTTGTATAAATTATTAATATAAGTTGTAAATGTATCCTAAGCTAACTGTAATATATGCATTTTATTTGTTGTTACGGAAAGTGAAAGTATTTCTAACGGACTCTGCTAATGTGATTTGATTGGCTGCTGTCAGAAAAGTAAGTTATTTCGTGGTAGCGCGTGCCTTAGCATTGAGAACTGTACAACGATCACGTGATAATTTTGTGGTTTGGGCGGGAAAAAGGAAGGAGAGAGGTAATATAGGAAGAAACAGAGAGGGAAAATTGAGAGAGAGAGAGAGTGTAGGAAGTCGTGAGATGTGATCTAACCTGGAATCATACGACATAATAAAGATTTGGAAACTTGCTCCGATTTTAATGGATCTTACTTCGAACTCATATTTATTTATAGTTTCCTGTCATCTTGTAAAGCAATTTACCCGAGTGAAAGGATAATAATATGATCGAGATTTATCGTAAGACAAGTTATTACGAGCAAGAAAATACATTTTCCAGTCTTAACAAATAAGTTATTGAACTCAGGAATACCATAAGTTTTGTGTTGCCTGTAGTGGAAGATTATCGAGTGCCTAGAAGTGTTGTAGGAGTTTTCCATAATGTGCAAGCTATGATGATCGGAGAACTTGGTCAAATTTTGTGTTGCTGGAGCCAGCTAATCAAGCTTGAATGAGTGATATTATAAAACATTTCCTTGTGAAACTAATGTGAGAAACTTCATTGAAGAATTAGTTCGCGTTTGAATGTGTTATCTCACAATGTATATGTAAATGCCAGACTGAGCCTTTTAAGAACTATTTTAATCCTCTGATAGATATTATGATGCTTGTTAAGTGTTTGATAAATTGAAGTTTACGAATATTTCGCTGAGACTAAAAAGAACTAACTTTTGAATCGATACAAAATAAATAACAGAAAAAACTCACGTAAAAAGATTATTTAATAGTATAATTTTCGCCTGTGTGTCACAGGCATCTTCAGTACATTAAGCTCAAAATTCTGACAATTCCAAAGAGCGCCACCTAAGTATCTGGTGTAAGATAACTAAAAAGGTCAAAAACTTTCCTAAAAAAAAATTAATACAATAAAAAGTTAGGAAAGATTAGCTGATTTGTAAAGTACTATCTCCCATAAAGGGGATAGACGTAAGCCGTCGGATCTGTTTCAGTTAGGAGAATGAAGTAGAGTTTCACATGTTTCTTTATAAAGGCGTTCCATGAGAAACTGACTTTTGTGAAGAACTCTTGTCTTTCTCCAATGAACTCTGTGTCTAGTGAAGATGGCATGTTCAGAAAGTCCAGGTTTAAAGTATTCAATATAAGATTGGTGTTCTTCTAGCCGAATAGAGGCAGATCTTCCCGTCTGTCCGAAATAAGATAATCCACAAGATCACGGAATCTGGTAGACACCTGGATGATTAAGATGTGGAAGCTTGTCCTTAGGAGAAGTGAGAAAGGTGGAGATTTTTCTAAACGGTCGAAAGGCAACAAAAATATTCAGTGGTTTTAAAACTTTTGCTATACGTTCACTGATGCCTTGTACATAAGGGATAGTAATGCGCGTTATTTCCTCTGTGTTTGAAGAGGAAGACATATTAAAACTACTCAAAGTTCTTTTAATGAAGCAATTCTTATAACCATTAGATAGAAAGGAAGAAGTTATATATTGCAGTTCTTTCTTTTTTACAGAATTTTTTATTGGATGAAAGACAGACACAACAGTATAAACTTCATAAAAAAAAATCCACGCACAAGTGCGTAAAATAACTCAGAACCCCACACTCCCATCCAACAATAAATCCATACTGCCAACAGAGATATATCAAATCTTAAGAAAACTAAATAACAAAAAGGCTCCGGATCCGGAGGAATCACAAACAAGGCACTCAAACTACTCCCATGTAAAGGTATTATGCATCTGGTGGCCATTAATAATGGCCACCTGGGCAGTACTTTAGCCATAGGATGATGGAAACTCGCAGATGTCTTCCTAATTCCAAAAACCTGGAAAAAATACACAGGTCTACAGTTCAGGAGAACTATAGACCGATTAGTCTCCTATCTTGTGTAGGTAAGATAGTCGAACGCGCTATACTCACACGGATTCAAGAGGCAGCAGATAACAACCCCGTCATACAAGATGAGCAATTCGGATTTAGCAAACATCACTCTACAACACTTGAAATCTACAGAGTCGTTGAATACATCACTCAAGGTTACGAATGGCGCCAACACTCGGTGCAGTCTTCCTACACATAACTCAAGCATTTGATAGAATTTAGCATTATTGATTAATTTTAAAATTACATCAAGCAGGATTCCCATTACTAGTTCTACTCATTAAATCAATTCTGATTCTGAACAATAGACAATTCCG